>NC_142749.1:13125135-13305135 GCF_051943395.1 Hippocampus bargibanti
GTTTGGTCACTCAACCCGGAATAACTCAAATCGAATGTAAGCTAGCTAGCTAGCTAATAGATAGCCAATAGATAGGTAGCTAAGAGATTGCAAATAGATAAGCAAACAATAGCTAGCTAGGTACCCTAGATAGCTAATAATAATAATACAGATACAAGATACATCTTATTTCTAAGTGCCGTTCAAAACTCTCAAGGTCACTTTTCAGTCACCGGAGACGTTTTTCTGTGGGTGAGCAGTGGCAGCCGCACGCGCCAGCTTTCACTTAACCCGAAATAACTCAAATACAAAGAAAGCTAGCTAGCTAGCTCATAGATAACTAATAGATATCTAGTTCCTCATCAATTGTGCCTGTTTAGCTGGGTTGATAGCTTTTTGCATCAAGTGTACAGATATTTGTGGAGCCTGATTGATGGGATATTTGAACCTTGCAGTCTACGTTCTTATGACACAACAGTACGGAAAGATGGTCTTTTTTTGCGACACAATCCATCCTCTGACCATCTCCCGTCACCTGTCCAAAATCTCCTTCCATATTCCAAGTGACAGATGGCTTCACGTCAATCATCTGCATCACAGATTTGAGCCCCATTGAGTGACATTTTGCTAGCTCGTGAGGTGTCGGTGATGAGGCCAACAACCAGAGAAGTTGGATTTAGCTTAGCTTTGGGGAGGAAGGCGGAGTGTTCCAGTGTGAGCTGAATGCAGCATTGCCTGAAGGTGTGTGTGTGCGTTGATGGGGGTTGTTGCAAAAGGGGGGCGACTGCACCGAGCTTTACAATCCATTACGAGCGACCACGGGTAGCCAATGGACGGACGCTGAGTACGCAGCAAGCGTCCGCGTGTGTCGTCAGGCTGCTTCATGAAACGTGGCTGCGGCTTTGTGGCTCATCAACGTGCGCGCTGCCTCAACATGGCACATATTTATCACTTTAGCCATAAAATGCACTCGTTGGTCTTTTACGGTTTTATTTTATTTTTTCCTTGCTGTACTCTCACTCGGCAAATGAAGGGGGGGCATGATTTCCGTGCATATCGACTTTTTGTTCCAAGTTTGTGATTTGGTAAGGTAGCAAGTTATTTCAGTTCAAAAGTAGAGTTAGCGTTGCATAGCAAATGTAATTCTACTTTTAATTCTCATTGTAAACAGGTTGAACCTTGTTATCATTCTGTTGTCCTCATTTTATGATGGACAGATTGCAAATAGTTTGATTGCTTGAATGTTCACTCGCTGAAATGATGTGTGTACAATTATTGACTGCATTTGTGATCAACTGATTAACTAATTTGCGCGGCAGCGTAAAAAACAATTGAAGGACCAAATATTTTTTTAGTCCTGATGAAAGTCAAGTTGAACTCGATTAAACGATGATGTCAATTGTCATTTATTTATTTATTTATTTATTTATTTATTTAGATGAGTATTTATTTAAATATTTATTTATTTGCTGTCATTATTTATTTATTTATTGCATTTATGTGTTTATTTATTATCTGTATCTATTTATTTATGTTCTTATCTATTTATTTATTTATTTATTTGTGTATTTATTTACTATGTCGTGATTTAGTTTTTAGTTATTTAATTGTATATTTTTGTATTTATGTATTTATTATTTGAATATTTTTGTTTATTTATTAATGGATTTAGTATCTATCTATTTATTTATTTACTTGTCTATTTATTTTGTCTATTTATTTTGTTATTATTTATTTATTTATTTATTTATTATATGTATCTATTTATTTATCTATTTATTTATTTACTTATCTATTTATTTTATCTATTTATTTAGATATTAATTCTCTTATTTATTTATTTATTTATTTGTTTATTTATTTATTTACTATGTTGTTATTTAGTTTAGTTATTTATTTGTGTATTTTTGTGTTTATTTCTTTATTATTTGCATGTATGTGTTTGTTTATTTATATATGTACTTATTATCTATATCTATCTATTTATTTATTTACTGATCTATTTATTTTATCTATTTAGTTATTATTTATCTATTTATTATTTCGTTATTTATGTGTTTATTTTTGTATTTTTGTATTTATTTATTTATTTATTATTATTACCTATTCATTTCGCTATTTTTTTAATTTATTTATTTATTTGTTTGTTTATTTCTGAATGTATTTTATGCATGGAAAAGGTTCCCAATATGGCATGCTTTGACAGACCAAAACACTTGAAAAAACTTAACTATAGTATAGTAACTATAAAATAAAGACATGAAAACTATAGAATATGAATATCCCAATGATGACTTGACTGCTGCATTCGTGTCATCACCAACATTCTAATAAGAATAAAAGAATCCAAAATGCTCAATAACCCCATTTTAGCGGGTATCTTTTTCAACCTCGTCTGCATCGTTTTGTCTGAGGCAGCCATTCGCTTGGCCGCCATTGCTGGAGCAAAACGATTCTTTCGCTTGTGGTAATAAGAGAGCTAAAAGGTGGAACAGAGGAAGCGCGGAAGAGATGTGTGGCGACGGGAGCGCAGGGGTTGGGTTGGTGGTGGTGGTGGTGGAGGGGGGGGGGGGCATTGGGGGATGGGGGGCAGCGGGGCGTGAGCCTGCGTCAAAGCTCTGATTAGCGCCGACCACGCTCCGCTCTTATTGATTGGCACAGTGGAGACACTGGGCTGCCTTCCACCACGCTCTAATGAGAAGCCCTGACCTCCACGAGTCAGCAAGGTCACCAAAGCCTACTGTAATTGCACTTTCCCTAATGGCGTCAGTCACGCACACACTCCAACCCTAGTCATGACAATTACCATAATGTCAGCGGACTTCACGGGGGACCTTCCGATCATTCGTCCGCGTGTACGCGCAAGACGTTAGTCGACCGTTGACGTCCATTGAAAGGGCGCAATAACCGGAGTCGCTGTCAAATTGAACAGAGTGCCGTGCCGCGCGTGTATGTTCATTGTCTTCGTTTCTTGACGTTCTTGGTCAAAACTGTTTGTCGGGATGTCATGAAAAAGGTCTGCCGGGCGAGTTTGTCTGTTGTAATATCGAGAAGGTTAATTTAGTTGCATGTTCACCATGCGAGTCTCAATTCTTATACAGTGATACTTTGGTTTACGAACCCCTTGGCTTACGAACGTTTCGGTTTACGAACGTTAAATTTATGAACATTTTACCTTGGCATACAAACTATTTTTCGGGATACACACGGAGCGCCACAATGAGTTAAGTGTCGTTCGCGAACGAGCCCGTTCTCCAAAAAAGAAAATGGCTGCCAACATTTTTTTGTCCTCTATTCCCCGCCCCCAGTCTTTGGTTAAAGCCACGTGATTGGTCAAGAACGCAGCAGTGAGGGGAGGTCGTTTAAACATTAAAGAGACAGGCAGACGACAAAGAGAGAGTGACAAAATGGATAGAAAACAGTTTAATTTGGACTTGTTTCAACTTTGATAGTTCAAAGGCAGAGTGTAGACTGCAAGGTTAAAATTCCCATCAATCAGGCTCCACAAATAACCCGCACAAGCCATCTGTACACTTGATGCAAAAAGCTATCAACCCAGCTATGAAAAACACAATTGATGAGGAACTAGGTAAAGTACCGCCAAGGGATCATTCCTCAAGATGGTGAAAGTAGGCTACGTTCCTCATCAATTGTTTAATACTGAAGAAACCGGCCACTCCATTCCATCAAGCCATCAAAGACCATCACAAAGGTCAATAAAACAACTTTATTATATAGTCCAGTTTATTTCTTTAATTATAATACAATAGCACATTTATTATACATAAAATAAGGTATGTTTTGTGTAGTTTTAAAGCTTTAAAGAAATTCTGTTTTATGGGGACCTGGGAACGGATTATTCTCATTTTAATGGTTTCCTATGGGAAATTCATTTTTGGGATATACACTTTTCGCCTTACACACACTGCCTGTGAACCAATTAAGTTCGTAAGCCAAGGTATCACAGTATTGCGAACGTACAAAGGTGTTCTTTTCAAATGAACAGCGCAAAGTAATACAATCCCCAGAAAAGTAAAGGTCAGATAAATAAAATATGAGAAGTATTTGTCCTTCATTACTTCCCATCACATGGACTTACTGACCCTTGTTTTTGAAATCGGTTACTTTAAAATGAGACCCGGGCTATTTAATATGCATGCATTCGTTCTTGCTGAGCCGAGTCAGTTTGGTAGAGCGGCGTCGCAATGACGCGTTAAGCCGACGGCATCTTTGTACATTAAAGGCAGAATCAATGAGAGAGAGGCATGCACACCACGCTGTGAGCCGCTTTCAGCTCCGGGCTGCGAGTCTGTTGTCGGCCAGCGCGTCATTTGCATGCTCGCGCGGGTCACCTGATGTGACGCGCATGACTGACTGTATCCTGTGTGAAGTCGTGTAGGGACTTTTATGTTACCAATTGGACATTTTGGACTTAATTTAGCCCCACCTACAGGGGGGGAATGTGTATTCACCTGTTGATTTGGGGATAATAATAATAATAATAATTACTACTACTAATAATAATAATAATAGATGGAGGATACTGATTTGCTGTGGCGACCCCTTGAAGGGAAAAGCCGAAAGTTAAAGAAGAAGATAGTAATAATACCATTCAACTAAACTAAAACTACTCATTTGATGACAATGCTCTGATCTTATCTTGAGATGGGCATCCTTTTTCCTTCAAGTCTAAATGCTAGCTAACTAGCTGTGTCTTAGCTTTAGTTGTACAAAATGTGTACGCCACTAAGTCAAATACAAAATGGTCATCGGCACAATACCATTCAAATAAAGTAAAACTACTCACCATTTGATGACAATGCTCTGATTCTGTTTTGAAATGGGCATCCTTTTTCCTTCATTTCTAAACGCTAGCTAGCTAACCAGCCGTGTATTAGCTTTAGGTGTACAAAATGTATACACCACTAACTCAAATATAAAATGGTCCTCGGCACAATACCATCCAAATAAAGTAAAACTACTCACCATTTGATGACAATGCTCTGATCTTATCTTGAAATGGGCATCCTGTTTCCTTCAGTTCTAAACGCTAGCTAGCTGCGTTATAGCTTTAGTTGTACAAAATAGAGGATTAGTTTGTCACACCAACTTAGCTGGATTTTTATTTGTTTGTTTAGTAGTGGCAGTTTTGCATCTGAAAATCATAATTTGGGCCCATGAGGGAAAGTGTTAATTTTGTAGTGAATTCCACTTGTTCAGTCTTCGTTCAGAGCGTTGCCATTCGAACTTCATCAAAAGCTGGATCGTTGGTGGAAATGTGGGAAAACGTCGATGTATCAGCAACAAAAAAAAAAAAGCGTTGTCAGTGGGATGCTTTAGTTTCTGCCCTTTGGCAGAAATCGGGCACTCCGCCCTTGTGATTTACAGCTGTGACGCTAATTTCAGCAGGTCGGTGTATTTAAGTGTGTGCTCAGGTCATAAAAAAAAACAGCGAGCGAAAAAAAGGGGGGAAAAAGTTACGAAAAAAAAGAATAGTCTGGGTTGGTGGTAGCTAAATCAGTGAGCGCACAAAGAAGCAGGCGTCTGAGAGGTATTGACCCTCAATTGATCGTTAGAAGCTGCGTGGCCGTATTGACCAGATAGAGGAGAGACCCGGGGAGGCAGCACACGGCTAGGCGGCGGGGAGGGCGAAAAAAAAAAGAAAAAAAAAACGGAGAAAAACAACCTTATGTGCTGACCTTGTGGGCCATAGCTGTCCTCCAGCCGATAGAGAGGGAACGAGAGAGAGCCGGGGAGAGAGAGAGACAGAGAGAGAGACAGACAGACAGAGAGACAGACAGAGAGAGAGAGACAAAGAGAGAGAGGGACATAGAGAGAGACAGAGAGAGAGAGGGATATATAGAGAGAGAGAGCTAGCTACTTAGCGAGTAGGCTAATTATGCCAGAGAGAGAAAGAGAGAGAGAGAGAGAGAGCGCTTGCTAGTTAGCAACAGGGCTAATTGTCATGCTAGAGAAAGAGAGAGAAAGAGTACTACCTAGTTAGCAAGAGGGCTAATTTTTATGCTAGAGAGAGAAAGAAAGAGGGAGAGAGAGAGAGACAGGTACAGACACACGGAGTGAGACAGGGAGAGAGACAGAGAGATAGACAGAGAGAGAAAGACAAAGAGAGAGAGGGACATAGAGAGAGAGACAGAGAGAGAGCTAGCTACTTAGCGGGTAGGCTAATTATGCCAGCGAGAGAAAGAGAGAGAAAGAGCGCTAGCTAGTTAGCAGGAGGGCTAATCATGATGCTAGAGAGACAAAGAGAGAGAGCGATAGCTAGTTAGTAAGACGGCTAATTATGATGCTAGAGAGAGAAAAAGAGAGCGCTAGCTAGTTAGCAAGGGGGCTAATTATGATGCTAGAGAGACAAAGAGAGAGAGCGCTATCTAGTTGGTAAGAGGGCTAATTATGATGCTAGAGAGAGAAAAAGAGAGCGCTAGCTGGTTAGCAAGAGGGCTGATTATCATGCTAGAGAGAAAGAAAGAGGGAGAGAGAAAGAGACAGAGATACAGAGAGAGACAGATGGGGAGAGAGAGAGAGAAAGAGCTAGCTAGTTAGCGAGTGGGCTAATTATCATGGTAGAGAGACAAAAGAGAGAGCGCTAGCTAGTTAGCAAGAGGGCTAATTATGATGCTAGAAAGAGAAAGAAAGAGTGCTAGTTAGTTAGGAAAAGGGTTAATCGTCATGCTCGAGAGAGAGGAAGAGAGAGAGCTCTAGCTAGTTAGCAGGAGGGCTAATTATCATGGTAGAGAGAGAGAGAAAGAGAAAGAGCTAGCTATTTAGCAAGAGGTATAATTATCATGCTAGAGGGAGAGATACACAGAGAGAGAGAGAGAGAGAGAGACAGAGAGAGAGACCCCCTCCCTACCGCCTACGGCGGATAATCAGGCGGAAAAACGGGTTTTATCTCATCGAGGCCATTTCCTATCGTGGCTTCACTGTAGTGCCAGTAAACACAGCCGTGAACAGCCCGAGAGGGCCTTGGAGATTTTTCTTAGTACACAAACAGTCAAAGTAGCAAATACTCGACCTCTTAAATGCGCCGCTGTTTCGTTCGGGTCGGTAGAACCCAGGATTGCCAGTGTCGAAAGTCTAAAGTAGTCCGATGATAAAGTCATTCATCTTGAGGCAATCTTTGTGTCTACAACAGTGAAATCAGAATCAAAATCATCTTTATTGGCCGAGTATGTAGAACACACAAGGAATTTGTCTCCGGTAGAACACGTTGCACTAGTATCATCATAAAAAGAACATGACAAATAAATATGGAGGACACACATAAAGGATTAATTGTCTGCTGGATTTGGCGCGCATGGCGCCTACCTGAGGAGGGTCGCTGGAAAAGGTGGTGGGCAGGGTGCGGAGGGTCCAGTCGGATTTTCCTGCGCACTTGGTGGTGGAGGTAGACATGAGTATTGTTGTCCTTTATTTACAGTAAAGTCCCGTTATATCGATATCGGTTATATCGATAGTACTGCTTATTACGATACTATTTCTATGAACGCAAGGAGAAAATTTACATGCCGCAGGATCGGATATATCGATAGTCCGGTTATATCGATATTTTTTCCGACTCCCGAGAATATCGATATAACGAGACTTTACTGCATTTGTTTGATATTTTTGATATTTTAAATATTTTTTTTTTGTTTGATATTTTTTGGTATTGTTTTGATATTTTTGGGATATTTTATGATAAGCATTGTTAATTGCCCTCCGTGGGCTCTGAGATTCACAAAATGTCTCATAAAAATGGATTCATGTAAAGTTGTTCGATTTTAAGCCACTATTATTGATTGATTTGATCAGAAGATACGGTCTTAAAAGCGCATATCTGAAATGATTATTGAGCATTTTTTTAATTCATGTGGAATGGACTTAATGCAGGAGACCAATCTTGGTGGCAGCTTGTGTAGAACATTTTTGGCACGTTTTTACCCGTCGACCAATATACCCCTTGATAGAAGGTTTATATACACATCCTATGTTACTTCATTTCTAGTTTAGTCTATATATGGATGTGTACCGTTATTAAAAATCTTTATTTTCAGTCTGATATCATGTTACACCCTCCTCGTCACTGATAGGCCCGGTCGAAATGATGTCATCACTGCCGTATGTATAAAACCAGGTGAAAGGGCACGGCTATATCTTTTTTGGCTTTCCCACCTCGACCGGACATGTCTCTCTGTTGTCTAAAAGAATAAAGTACATACCTTGGCTTACAAACTTAATTGGTTCACAGACACAGTCTGTAAGGTAAAAAGTGTGTATCCCAAAAAATTATTTCCCATAGGAAACCCTTAAAATTAGAATAATCCGTTCTCAGGTCCCCAGAAAACATAATGTTCTACTTTCTAATTTTCTAAGCCTTAAAACTCCACAAAATATACAGTAAAGTCTCGTTATATCGATATTCAAGGGAGTCCGAAAAAATATCAATATAACCGGGACTATCGATATATCCGACCCTGTTTGCATGTAATTTTCTCCGTGCGTGCATAGGAATAGTATCGATATAACCGGGACTATCGATATATCCGATATCGATATAACGAGACTTTACTGTACCTTATTTTTTCGTATAATAAATGTGCTATGGTATTATAATTAAATAAATAAACAGCACAGTATAATAAAGTCATTTTATTTAGCTTTGTGATGCTCGTTGATGGCTTGATGGAAGGGAGTGGCCGGTTTCCTCAGCATTAAACACTTGATAAGGAACGTAGCCTTCATCTTTCACCATCTTGAGGAATGATCACTTGAAGCTGCTTTCTCTGCGATGATTTTCTTTTCGAGCGATCATTTTACCTTTTATAAACATTTATTAGTCTCACAATGGAGAAAAAATTACAAGGTCTGAAAGAAAAAGTAGAACAATAAAATATAGGAGCTGTTATAAAGGTAGCCACTCTCGCGACTCCATCTTGAAGTCAAAATAACAAAATACTACAACACATACCATATTTTCCGGTGTATAAGGCACACCCAGAAGCCTTGATTTTCTTCAAAAGATGACCCCGTGCCTTATACGCCAATGCGGCTTATATATGAAGTAATATTGAGCCACAACAGGTCTCGCAACTCCTATTAGCAGCCATTTCCCACCATAGAAGAAGCCGTGACTTCACTGTCGCGCCTTATACCATGATATGCCTTATATTTGGAAAACTTGCATATATTTATATATTATATTTGGAAAACTGTCTTCGTTCATTGAAGGTGTGCCTTATAACTGGAAAAAGTTTGAAAATACACCATTCATTGTGAAAGCGCTTTATTTTGTATAAAATACAGTCGTCCTAAAACTCAATATTCTGTGTATCCTGCAATTTGAGTTAAAATGACAAAAAGCCTGGCACATGAGTGGACATATTTTTGTACATCATCTGGCAGTGAATTAGTTAATTTATCACTACAGGGCTTATCTAGAGTTCAAATGTCAAATGACAACATTATTTGTCAGATCCTCCGCAATGATGTCACCGACGTCGCTATGATGTCATATCTCTGTTCATGTTGTCGCAACCAGCAAATTTCGAAAAGATCGGTGCGGCGGTTACTACGGCAACGACAAGGTTGGAGTGAGGCCCGGTACGAGTCAAGGTGGTCACTGATGAGATGGAGTTTGCTCACCATGCCGAAAAGTCCACGTGTTTGTTCTGCGGAGATCGGAAACTGGCCTGTGGCATGCGTGCATCCCCGCCTTGCTTTATCTCTGCACTCTTGGCACGCTCCGTCCAAATTAATTGCCTCGTTGTGTGAGGGAGACAGCGAGACGGACAGGAAGAGGCGGAGAGGTTCAATTCTTCGACAAAAAGGGGGAAGGGGACAGGGATCAAATGCTGGTTTTGGGAATTCGGTGGCATTTTCAGAGAATTTACTGTTCTTCCTGAGCAAGGGAATAAACATCAATGGAATCCTTTTGGAGGATTATTCTCATCACTTTGATGAAAACATGACAAAAACGTGTAGTATAGCATTTCAACGGCTTTAACATTCACTCATTCATTTCAGCTGTGCCTAAAAAAGGGGGGGGGTGTTGGGATAAATGATGGATCTCTTTCTGGTTCTGGGCTTTACGGAGTTTTATGATGATACATCAGCAGGGACCAAAATGGTGAACAAAAAGATTACAGTGATACCTCGGTTTATGAACCCCTTGGTTCACGAAGTTTTTGGTACAAACGTTAAATTTATTAAAATTTTACCTTGGCATACAAGCTATTTTTCGAGATACACACGGAGCTGCCACAATGATTGATGTGTCATTCGCGAACGAGGCTGTTCTCCTGTCAAGAAAATTCCATCAAGCCATGAACAACATTCACAAAGGTAAATAAAACGACTTTATTATACAGTACAGTTTATTTCTTTAATCATCATACCATCGCACATTTATTATCCATAAAATAAGGTGTATTTTGTGTAGTTTTAAGGCTTAGAAAATTTGAAAGTAGAAAATTATGTTTTATGGAGACATGGGAACGGATTATTCTCATTTTAATGGTTTCCTATGGGAAATAAATTTTTGGGATACACACCTTTTGCCTTACTTACTCTGTCTGGGAACCAATTAAGTTCGTAAGCCAAGGTATCACTGTACGTGCAGACTACAAAAAAATGTATCGCGTAGGTCCAAAAACTAATCCCCCTCGCCGCGTTCTGGAAAGCGTCTCGTTCTTTACCGTGACTTGGCTGCGCCATCGTATGCGAAAACGGTGGCGTACCTGCCAGCGAGGCGGCACCGTGAACAAAAAAAAGCTAGCCCAATTATAGCGCGACACCTAGCTGTACGGTTTCCATGGCTGCACGTTGCATTTTTTTCCCCACGGGACGCGCCGTGAAGAAAACGAGCGTCTTATCAAGCATCGCCCTGGTAATAACACTCCCTCAAGCCTTTGCCGCATGTGTCAGACCTTAACGAGAACCTTAGGTGAAATCCCCCCAATCCACCCCCCCACCCGTCCTCGTCCAGCCACAGCGATTGATTTGGACTTAATCTCTTCCCGCGTGTCCACCTGCGTGTGCGTTTCTATGTCCTTTCACCGTTTTTTACAACACGATTGGAAAGTTAGAGAAATATAACGATCCAAATGTCAGCTTCTTCGGGGCCGATGGATATTATGGATTTGTGAATAGCTCCGAATATGCAAATTAAAATGATATTCAAAATTGATCTTTAATGTGTAGATTTTTAGTTCAAATGGGTGACCGTTGTTAGCATGCCTGCTATACACTTTTGCTGTTCCGCGGCCTCCTGTGTGGACTTCCTGAATAGCGAGTCTGCGAGTCTGAATCAGCGCGAGTCTTAAAACGTAAAATATCGCTATATGCGGTGGAATCTTTAAAAAGTAAGATTGTTACTTGATGTGTAAAAAAAACAAAGCGAGAGAGGTAAAGTCAACCATGAGTGAACATCAATTGATTGACATCTTGGGGGGTCTATCAGATTGGGAGGAGGGAGAACCATAGCTACATATTCCGAGAAAATATATGATATTATACAGATTTCAAAGAATTGTTTGATATCGCCATCTTAAAAAATTAAAACATTTAAAATAGTGTGGCAAGGATGTTGTCTTGTGCCAAACTAAAATGCATGTTTGCTTTTTGTGTTCATAAATTGCTCATTTTGTCTGTAAAAGAACAAACCGAACAAGATGTGTTGGTAACTAATGTTAAGCAGATTCCTTACTTACAGACACCTACAATACACTGTCTGTAAGTAAGGAATCTGCTTAACATTAGGTATCAAGTAGACAGGATGAATTTAGTACAACGAAGATGTGTTGGTTGTTAGCCAATTTAGCTTTGTTGTTGTTGTGGTTGTTGTTGTTGCTACATTGATAACATTCGTACTACTATGCGAGTATGTTGTTTTAATAGCAGTCAACGTGACCTAGCTAGCTAACAACAAGCCGCCTATTTTAATCAGTCAATATTACCTAGCTAGCTAACAACAAGCTGGCTATTTTAATCAGTCAATATTACCTAGCTAGCTAACAACAAGCTGGCTATTTTATTTTCACTCTATTTCTACTTTTAAGTTCATAAAACACGTCATATATCAGAATATCAGATGGATATTTTGAACTAGCTAACTTAATGTACAATACTGTATAAAATGAGAACAAGCGTGATAGAAAATAGATGGCAGGTTGTTTATTATTTATCGCTAAGTAAAGCACTGTATATTTTCTCGATTTATGGCCTGTGGTTATCATGTTTGATTTTTATTTCTATCAACTGGTTCTTGGTTGAAATCTTGATCCCACGGTGAGGTTAAATGGACGCTAAATACTCCAAATTGGGCGTGAATGAGTGTGAATAGAATAGATAGGGTGGCCATTTTGTGTGTGTGTTCAATTTTCGCTTTCCTGTGTGGATTTTGCTTGTTAAGTTCCTGTGCGTGTGTGGGTTTTCTCCGGTTTCCACCTACATTCCAAAAGAATTCACAAAATACTCTAAATTAATATTTTTAACTAACTTTGAAAGCGTGACGGTTTCCTTTCTGGCCTAAATCGCCTTTTACAACCTCCCGTCACACCCTCACCCAAAACAACAATTGAACCACATCGGTTCTTGCTATCTCTCCATGCGACGAGCCGAGGCCGGCCCGCGCCGTGGGGGCCTTTGGGTAGGGAGGGGGGGAATGGCACGTCTGCTGGCAATGAGGGTGACTAGATCAGCGCGGCTCAGTGTCTGCGAGGCACTGATAAGATTCCAGGATTTTCCCGGTGTGACAGGCTTGCTCACCCAGCCGAATGCCCTCTTTGCATGGAGGCAACCGCCACACCGCCTGACCTACCCACTTATAGTCCCAAATCGCACACACACACACCGAAACCCTGCCGCACCTCAGTAAGCAGGTGCAGACACACCTTAAAATCCTCCTCCGACTTTAATTATTCATCTCATTTGCATCTCCCGTCTGAGCTCTTAAGGTAAAACTAATTTCTTCTATAAAGTTGGGTGCTTTTGCGCCATGAACGCCGCTTTTTTCTGACTCTCCTTTCGTTCTTTATACCCCCCCCCCCCCTTCCACACGCCTCAACCCCCCTCTCCCATCTCCCTTGGATGGCAGGTCAGGCAGTGAGCTGTGCGGGCTCAGAGGAGGTAAGGACGCCGCGGTGCACATTAATAATGAAAGGCCTCAGCCACCCCCCTTGATACACACACACACACACAACTCACGCATGCACAACCCCCCCATCGCCATGGCGATGGCAGTAGCCCAGCACTGTCATCAGTGGTGGTGGGAGGGAGGGAAAGGCTGGGGTGGGGGGGGGGCGATTGAGGCATAGCGAAGGGGTGTGTGGGTGCGTGTGTGGGGGGGGGGGTGGTTCAGCCACGCTTTCCAACTCCCTGCTCGCCAAGCTGATCACGAGCTGGTACGCCATACTGGGCCTTCCACCGCCGTGGATGTGCGCTAATTAAAAACACTGAAAACCATGGCTGCTGCAGAGCTCTGCATCACCTACCTGTGTGTGAGTGTGTGTATGTGAGAGATAGAGAGTTTGGGATATGGAGCTAAGAAAAAAAACACCAAAACAAAGGAAAAACATGAGCTAGCATCATCACTTACAAGGAAATGGAAACTCACCCCGGCGTCACTGAGCGGAGTCATTGGAATTAGTAATTACACTAAGACCCTTGTGAGATCGGCCACATGTTGAAGCTTTTCACTTTGTCCTTAGCCCAATTTGACTAGCTTGACTCGGTTAATGCGTCACATGTGTACGACTAATAGAGGCAACACTCTCTTTTAGGGTTTCTTCAGCCTTAAAGGACAACCGACGTCTCCGGACAAGTTGTGCCCCTAATTTGTAAAATGGCTTCAAATGACTTCTACTGAGCGTATTTTACAAAGATTCTACCGCGTATAGCTATATTTTACGTTTTAAGACTTGCGCTGAATATTCCGTAAGTCTTGTTTTTGAGTTGGTAACAAGTCCTCACCCTACGTCACTGAAGGAACGCCCCTGACCGAAAAAAGGACACATTGTAGCAGTCCTTCCATCACGTCAATGCATTTTGCTGTACTTGTTTGGTCTGAAAACTTCGTGTTGCACCAAAAAGAGGCAGAAGAGGGCGACAAAGCTCCGTGTAAGGAATTAATCAGCCTGTGGAAACGGGCTGATTAATTCCTTCCACGGAGCTTTGTTGCCATTTTCTGCCTGTTTTTTAGTGCTACATTCCCTCCCCCCCCATTTCTTCAAAATGGCACGAAATAAATTCTTTAATCAATTGCAAACATATGCTTTCCTCTTCAGAACTATTTGAATCATATTCATAACTGGATGAGTAACAAGAAAGCATATTCTCCGAATCTGAAGCCATTGTTTTCATTCTCCCGCAAGGCAAGACGTCTTGGGGTGACACTAGGAACAAGGGGGCGGGACCTTCTGAAACTGGCCACTTCCGGGTTCATTTTTTTTGCAGATTCTGGACACTTTAAGTCATTTTTATTGGTGTTTTGCATTTGACAACAAATATCATACTGCGTGTTTTGGGTCTTTTAGATGCTATAAAACGTTTTTCTGATGTCAGTTAGGAAACAAAAAAGTGATGTCGGTTGTCCTTTAAATGTAATGCAAGTGGTGCCTGTAAAGTCAGACAAGCTTCAGGTTGTACAAATTCCAAGGATAAGAGAGGTAAAGCACTTCATAATTTGGAAGTCCGAACCCCCAGCTAGTCCTTAGCATACCTTCCAACAAGCGTGGAAAGGATTAACGGGCAATTTCTTTTTCTCTTTTGACTCTTTGAGACATGGAGGTATAGTGGAGAAAAGTGGTTGGCAAAGCTGCCACAGGTTTATTGAAGACTCTAAACCAGCGGAGGACCGTCAAGGCCTGCAAAGCCTTCTCTACTGGCCTAAAAATATCGGAAATATAGAGTCCGATTGATTATAGTTCCTTGCATTAAAATCATTCGCTGCCATTCCCGATTTTTTTCAGGAATTGAAAAGCATGATGGCGATAAAGCGCTAGTCAGACCTCTGGCAATGTTTTGTGCCCTTCCACGGGGGGGGGGGCAGCATTTCCCTTTTGTACAGTCACCCCCATTTTAAGTCAGGTAACTGCAGACCCATATAACGTAATAATACGACGTCGAGCGTCATTCCCGAATTTGTTCAGGTTTTTCATGCTTGGGTGTCGATAAAGCGATGGACTTGGCGTCTGGCAATGTTTTTTTTTCAGTTCCACAAGGGGGCAGCATTTCCCTTTTTTCCATGTTAGCGCTTTGTTGCAGCTGAAGCTGTTGTTAAAGCGCTATATAAATCGATATGTCTGTATTGTATTTTGTACAGCCGCCCCCCTTTCAAACTTGGATAACTCCAGACCCATACAACTTAGGAATTAACTCTTTGTTTCCGATGAAAGCATATAGTCTAATGTTTCTTATGCTGCATTGAATGTTTACGTAGTCCTAAAACTCAATATTCTGTGGGTCCTGGAATTTGAGTGAAAATGATAACAACCCTGGCACTGGAGTGGACAGATTTTTTCACGTCTGGCAGTGAATGAGTTAATGCAAAGTATAAATTTAACTCACCTCAACTTTGATTATGAATGGGGATTTTGTGTGATCTTTCACAGTATGAAGTATCTGAGGATACTTTATTTTTTGATTGGTCTTAACTTGACTTTAAAGGTGCTACTGCACTGGAAATTAATGTTCAAATCAGTTTTCAAAAATTCGAAAAGCGGACAAACACTACAATTGTACAGTTGACAGAAATACATGCATTCCTCTTTATTCACAAAAAAACTGTCCATTTTTCTAAACAAATACAAAGATTGGTTATTTTTAAGAGCTGCAGCTACCCAGCAACGTAACAAAAGTCATGAAAATAGAACAAAATAAACAAATACCAAAAAAATAACTTGTCTCAGTGCGTTCAGTAGGGTAGACTCAGAGCAAGTGCTGTCTCTTTAGTGCTATCGGCCGGATAGCATGCGATGGGGCATGCTCAGTAGGGGCCAAAATAAGTAGTTTGGAAATGCAGATGAGGGCCGACGGTGACGGACGACATTGCAGTCGAGTCTCAGCTTCTGTTTCCTGTTTGTGGAATTTTACAGCATTCGAATGGTTTGATAATCTGTTGCCAAACCGTTTTTGTCGTTGGTCAACGGTCAAACCAGACCGTTGTCTCGGTAACAAAATGGTAGAGAATTACAAGAATGTTTGCCATTAGCCACTAGTTTTAAAAGATATAGCTGTAAAAGTACATTCTCTACACAAGTACTGTATCTTTCCACACATGAACAACATTAACACCAAACACAGAAATTAGTTGATTGTCCACACTTGCGGCCCAACATTTCTGCTTCTGGCAATAAACAGTTCAGTGTTCAGGCGACATGGAAAAAAAAAAAGCTGCTGGAAAAAAGGACAAAAGGTACCAAAATGGAAACATAGAAAAGGGACTTTTCATAGATGCTTTTCTTCACGCTTCATTTTTGGTTCAAGGAATAAGTAGGCGCATCCATTACCCCACAGATCTTTTTTTTTCAGCTTCGTTTTTGTTCTTTTCTGTAACTTTTTTTTCCTTTTTCTCATTCATTTTATTAGCCAGTGTTTGTCTTCCGGAGAGAATCCAAGAGTTGGCATTGCACTTGATGGCAGAGCTTTGGGTACGGAGTTGAGGCGAAGTCCTATTGGAACCATCGGAACGCCGCTCCGGTCGGAAGCATCACCTTCTTGGAAAAAACAGAAGAAGAGAAAGGGGAGGGGCGAGAAGAAAGAAAAGTTAGATATGACTCATGAAGGACATCACTCTGTTCCGGTGGTGGGCCGTCAGGGCCTGCAAGGCCTTTTATGCTGGCCTAAAAATATCTAAAATACAGACTGATGTTAATTATATTTTGCTCATGATTTCTTATTATGTAATTCCAAATTGTCTTTCAGCTTCCTTTCATTACTTTTCTCCTTTTTGTGTTTTCGTATTTAAGCATTTAACCAATCACATTTCATCCATCATTTGTTACCAGGGTTAGAAATCTGCCTGGACGCCTTCATAATCAGTGATTATGACCAGCTAGTCACTAGCCAATCATAGTTTGCGAAAACTACTCTGATCACAAGCAGCTAGTGACAAAAGCATACCGGCTAGAGCTAGCATACTGTATCTGTAGCTACCTGCATCAGCAAATACGTATATTGTGTCAATTTTATCGGACTTTTCAAAAAAAATGGATATTAAGAAAGGTTGGTTAGTTATTTCCTGGATAATGGTACCCTATAGTGGACTTGTAGTAAATCACAATACACTTTTTTCAGTCTAGATTGATTCAGATGTAGCACTACTGAAGGCCTAGCGGTGAAATCCACGGCCGGCCACTGACTGGACAACGATTCACCATCGTGTTATTTATGTGTTTTCCTTCTAATTTTGCCATCAACATGGATCAACACGAAGTTTTCAGACCAAACAAAGTACCCAAAATGCATTATGTGTCGCTTTCTCAGTCAGGGGCGTTCCTGACGTGATGTCACGTCAGGAATCGTCACCAACTCAAAAACAAGACTTCCTGAATATTCAGCGTGAGTCTTAAAACGTAAAATATAGCTATATGCGGTGGAATCTTTGTAAAATCCGTTCAATAGAAGTCATTTCAAGTGATTTTACAAATTATGGACACAATTTCTCGGTTGTCCTTTAATGTTGTTGTTTTTATTGCTTTGAGTGCACTCCGATTTCCAAATTTAGAGAGTGAAACCTTTGCCTATTTGCTATTTTGGTTGCTAAACGACACGCCGCTCTCCGGGTGAGTGGCAAAATGTGTATGAGCCATTAGACGCAGGAAAAAGGCTTCACACAAAAACCGATAGGCCACATTTATTATTTAGCCACCACACGCGCCGCACTCCCACGCCATCATTAATGACCACGCCACTCTCCGCCACCGCCGCAACCTCCACCCGCCATCCCTCGCCGTGGCTATCTGCATCACAGGAGTGGCCCGCACGCACACTACTGCAAGAGGTCCGCCAATCAGGCCGGACAAAGACGCTATCGGCATGGCGGCCGTCCGAAAAAGTCAAAGTCACCCGCTCAGTCAGGCAGGAAGTGCTCATGCGCCCACACACGCTCTCACACCAAAGCCAAAATGTATTCAAGTACAGTCACACACCTCCACACATTGGCATGATAATACACCCATGAAATCACACCATACAGTGAGAAATTCTCATGTGTGATGCATTCAGTTTCCTGTTTTCTATCACATCCGACAGTGGACAGTTTAAGGATTCGGCATGCAAATAGAATGATGAGTAACCGTGCATTCAATCACACCTGTTTACCAAAAACAAAGTTAACGACCTGACATATGGTTCTCAATCTCTCATTGAATGTGAATGGCAGTGGTGTTTATGTGCACTGCAATTGGCCGCCGAGTGTAACCAGCGCTGTGTGTATCGCACCTAAGTTGGCTCGAATAGGACCCAGGTCACTCATAACCCAAATGGACGGATGGACATTCCAATAAATTATTATGCGCTGCATGTTGACCTTAAATTGGAGGTTAAACGACTTCCCGACTTCTACTACGTGATACACCCTATACTGGTCATCAGCCAATCGCTGGGGATATATGGATTCACACTATTCACACGAGAGCTGATTGATTCTGAAAAATAATACAATTGTGAGGAAAAAAAAGAATTTATACACACATTCATTTTCTGTGAGTCTGAAGACCCAATAAGTTGCCTATTAGTCAAACCTCACATGGAAATAGACATTGCTCGACTTTTGTGTTACTTTAATGTTACACCTTTAAAGGACAACCGTCCATAATTTGTAAAATCACTTCAAATGACTTCTACCGAGCGTATTTTACAAAGATTCCACGGCATATAGCTATATTTTACGTTTTAAGACTCACGCTGAATATTCAGGAAGTCTTGTTTTCGAGTTGGTGACGATTCCTGACGTGACGTCACGTCAGGAATGCCCCTGAGTGAGAAAGTGACACACAATGCATTTTGGGTACTATGTTTGGTCTGAAAACTTCATGTTGATCCGTGTTGATGGCGAAATTAGAAGGAAAACACATAAATAAGACGGTGGTGAATCGTAGTGTGTTGCACCCAGACTACTATTTGATACTACTTGACACAAATTCCCAGCAGACAAATCAGCCAATTTTCAACGGAGCTTGGGCGCCATCTTGTGCATTTTCTGGGACGCTACATTGAGGTCCAGATGCCTCAAAATGATATGATGAAGGACTTCTTTAATCGATTGCAAACATTTATGCTTTCCTCTTCAGAACTATTTGAATCATATTCATAACAGGATGACTAACAAGAAAGCATCTTCTCCGAATCTGATGCCATTGTTTTGATTCTAGAGCAAGGCAAAAACGTCCTGGCGTGACGTCACGAACAAGGGGGCGGGACCTTCTGAAACTCGGCATCTCCGGGGTCATTTTGAAGTAGTTTTGGGACAATTTAGCTTATTTTTATCGGTGTTTTGCATTTGACTAAAAATATCAGCCTGCGTGTTTTGGGTATTTTAGATTCTATAAAATGTTTTCTGATGTCAGTTAGGAAACAAAAAAAATTGTGTCAGTTGTCCTTTAAAATGCTGGAAGTTCTATAAATATAATCAGTACAATGTAATGGAATGATATATGTAGCCGTCATTGAATTTAAACTTAAAAAAAGACAAAAAAATGGTTTAAAATAATGAGCCACTCAGGCAAATACAAAGGCAGCCTTTTCCTTTTTGCTCGGGTCCTTTGTGCCACTATGCAAGCAGGTAAGAACAATTAGCACAGCTATGAGGAGAAAAAACACATTTGCACTCATTAAACTGTTCGTGAATCACTTTTTAGACGGTGAACAAAAATAAAGTCCGTCTATATCGTCGTTTTAGATCATTTTGGAGAGGAAAAAAAACGTACTTTCACATTGCTGGCTTTGCATGTTTAGCCAGTTTATCCTGTCCGTTTTCCATCTACTTGATAAAAATCTAATTTGAATAGATTTTTACATGTATGTAAATGTGTTAATGGAAAAAAAATCCACAAGTGGACATGGTAAAATGAACTGTCAAATGCCATGGCTCTGCGTGTGCAGCTCCAGTCAGTTGTTTAAGTCTCAAGCCCTCAAGCTTGTTTTTTCTCCTTTCAGACGAGTTAGCTGTACATGTGGGGCAAGATGATCTTGAAAGCACATACATTAATTAGGTCAAATGTCTGTTTTGTGGATAAGTTACTGTTTTTGTCGTGGGAAATATTACACAATACAATACATTTTGATTTATATAGCGCTTTATATTCTGACTGTGTGATTGACTTCCCTTGGTTTTCTTTGTGGTCATACGTAATAGTAAAAATACTTCGAAACACTCACCGGAGCAGTAAAAAAACCTTTCTAAATGCCCAAATCTATACATTGGTAACACTGACTGTGCTTTTGTTTCTGTTTGCAGCATCCCATCACTAGGGATGCATTGTAAACTAAGGAAAACACTGACAAAATATGTTACAAAAAAATCAAATCAATTAAAATGAAAACAACTGCTGTACAAATTATATTGAACCAATTAGCAATCAAGTGCCATCGCTGACCTGTAGCTTTTCTTGCGAGGCTATCAGGGCACTGACATCACAAGGGAACACTCAATGGGATGTAAGATTTTGTTTATTCTCAATAAATTAAAATATTGTGAAAAATGTTTAGTACAAAAAAAGTATAACTCATACTGTATATTAAATGTACAGGTTATGCAGTGATTGACATTTTCTTTTGTGTAATAAGAAACATTTTTTAAATTGAACTACTAAATGTGTATGGATTGCTATCTAGCTAGCTAATAGCTATATAGCTATCTAGCTGGCTGGCTAGCTATCTAGCTGGCTGGCTAGCTATCTAGCTGGCTATCTATTAGCTACCTATTGGCTAGCTAGCCAGACTTCTATCGATGTGAGTTACTTCCGGGTTGAGTGAACGCTGGCACGTGTGGCTGCTGCTGCTCACCCACAGTAAAACTTACCCTGTGACTGTAAATAATTATAATAATAATACATTACATTTTAAGCACCTTTCAAAGCTCTCACGAACACTTTACAGTCACAGACAAGCATAGATACTATAATAAATAAAATACAATCACAAATAGAATGCAATGAATAAAATATTATAAATAGAAACAAGAGAGACCTTGAGTTTTGAAAGGCGCTTATAAATGAAATTTATTATTATTATTATTAGCAACATATTTTAAAAGACCAAATATGTAGAAAAAATGCTATAATCCATATGTTTTGCCCCGTGACATGACTTTTTTTTCCTATAGCCAGTTCTTCATTTTTAGTCCTAAATACTGCTACTCATATATACTCGCTTAAAATATTTGCTTATAGACTTTGTTTGAATAAAATGACGCCATTTTGGCAAGCTCTGTGATGACAACAGTGACATTCACCTTGACGTAATGCATCAACCCAGAAATCCGAGCATGTCCAGCAAAAATAAGGGACTCACACACCTCATCCTCACCTAAATATAACACATTGTTAGCAAGCCAATAATTTTATTTGCAGCAATTGTTTAAAAAGAATATCACCAACAATATCTTAATTCTGGCATAAAGTGATGGTCAATATAAACGGTGAGGTAAGACTCGGAGCCAGCATGTTGCTTGAATCATTTTATGGTCTGTGTGGTTAACCCCTCATGTTTCTCTGTGACGACCTTTCCACAGAAGCACTTAGCCGGTGAGACGACCAGGAGGACAGCGGCAACATCTGGCGCCGCCGCAGATGTCAAAAAGCCGGGGTAAGGTCTGGATTTAGAGCGTCGTAATACGTGGCGAGGAAAAACACATTCATCAGATGAACTTCAACTGCTGTATTTCCTCATTAAATAAATGTGTGCAGTCGATGACAAACGGCATAAAATATAAATAAAAAAATGTTTGTCCGCTATCGCTGATGGCATCGGTTCCAGTAGATGAAATCTGCAGGTGTGAAGTAGCCAATCACTACGATCAATGGTTTCACCAAACAAGATGAACATAACATAACATATGAATATAATGAAAAGCACGACGTGAAGCGGCATTTCCGAATTTGTTCGGGTTTTGGTTTTTCTTGCGGATGCTGATAAAGTACTGGTCAGACCTCTGACAATGTTTTTCCCTGTCCTGCGAGGGGGCAGAATTTGCCTTTTGTACAGCCACCCCCATTTCAAGCTCAGATAACTCCAGAGTTATCATGTTTCACTCAAAAAAACATAGTTTATAAATATTACTCAATATATTTAACAGTTGACATTATATTATGGCTCACATTTCATTTTGAAAACCTGAAAACAAAAGCAGATTTGCTATCAGCCCAAAAAAGTATTAACTAATTCACAAATTTATTTGGGAATTGAAACTATATATTGAAAATATATTGAAATATATTGAAAAGTGTGACTTACAGCGCCATTTCCGAATTAGTTTGTTTTTTGTTTTTTCATGCTTGGTTGTCAATAATGACTGTTATTGTAGCAAGCATCATGGCACTTGTCGTGCTTGATTTGCTTTTGCGGACCGAATAATATGATGTGACGGACCAGATTTAGCCCTCGGGCCATGACTTTGAAACCGGTTTAATAGTTTGACCTCAGGGTGGTTTTCCCAACACATTCACGTGTCTCACGTGTGTCTCGACGCAGGAAAATTCGTAAAGCTATAAAAACTAGGTCAAAACGGCGTTCCATGAAACGCCATGTCAGTTCATGTACTCACGACAAGTTCCGCTGCCGAGAGTTGACACGACTGGAGGGTTTTCACATCCACAACCCAACAGCTCTGCATTCCCACGTGTCTCTATCAAACGTCGCATTCTCAGAATAAATCCAGACGTTCTGCGCCAGCGAGCGGCGAGGTGGCAAAGGCCTCCGCATGCAAACTCCCCCACACTTGCTGATTTTTTTTTTTTGACGCTCCTCTTTGAGACGGCGTCAACACCCTTAAATTAAGCGCCTCGCTTGCTGGACCAAGATTGCGTATCGACGTGTATGCCAGGAGGGATCTCGGAGGCGCGCGCAACAACCTTTTCATGCAAATGCGGTCGAACCAGCTTGCGACGTTTTTGGGAAACTGCATTTACAAAACAAAACAAAACAAAAAAAACATGTCTAGAATTAAATGCAAACAATTCACCACAAGGTTAACTTGTAGTTTAGGTCTGTTTCGGCGATTTGAGCCCAAGTCACTATTATTGTAGTGCTTCATTAGAGATCACACTTTGGCATACAAATGGAATAAAGGTCGACATAAATCCATCCGTTATAGCTTGGCATTCAATTGTATCTTCAAGGGGACATATTATGGAAATTAGTTAGGTCTATTGTATTTTCCAGTGTATAAGGTGCACCGGAGTAGAAGGCGCACCTTCAATGAATGACAAAAGTTTTCCAAATATAACATAAATATATAAAAGTTTTCCAGATATAAGTCACTATAGTAATAATAATAATAAAATCACAAAAGGTTGAGTGAAGGCCTAGATAGCTATCTGTTAGCTATCTATTAGCTATCTATTATCAAGCTAGCTTTCTATCCGAGTTACTTAGGTATCGAATTAGCTGTCTATTAGCTAGCTAGCTTTCAATCTGAGTTACTTCCGGGTTGAGTGAAGGCCTAGCTAGCTATCTGTTAGCTATCTATTAGCTAGCTAGCGTTCTAGCCGAGTTACTTCCGGGTTTAATGAACGCTGGCGCGTGTGGTTGTTGCTGCTCACCCACAAAAAAACTTATCCTGTGACTGTAAAGTGACCTTGAGAGTTTTGAAAGGTGCTTAGAAATGAAATGTATTATTATTATGTGTGCCTTGTATATGGAAGAAGTTAAAAAATACACCCTTCACTGGTGGTGCGCCTTATACTCTGGTGTGCCTTATACACCGGAAAATACGGTTCTTGTTATATAATGAACAAGTCTTGAATAAAGTATTCTTACCTAACTACCTAGCTATCTATTAGCTATATATCTATCTATCTAGCTATCTATTAGCTATCTATTAAATATCTATTAGCTAGCTACCTACACTGGAAAATACGGTTATTGTTATATAATAAAGGAGTCTTGAATAAAGTCTTTCTACCTACCTATCTATTAAATATCTTTTAGCTAGCTAGCTCACTAGCCCTTTCTCTATTTGAGTTCCTTTCGGGTTGAGTGAACGCTGGTGTATTGTAGCGCCTTATAATGTGGTGTGCCTTATATATAGAAAACGTTTATATATTTATATATTATATTTGGAAAAACTTTTTTCATTCATTGAATGAATACTCCAGTGCGCCTTATATATGGAAAAAGTTTGAAAATATGCCATTCACTGGTGGTCCGCCTTATACTCTGGTGCGCCTTATACACCGGAAAATACGGTTCTTGTTATATACTAATAAACAAATCTTGAATAAAGTCTTCCCAGAAGTTTGGGAGCTTCTCTTATCTCACTTGCTGTTAGTTGAAAAGATGTTGGTTTCCAGGTACTTACATACTCAGTTTCCTTAATTTTATGTCTATGCCCGAAATGCATCGCCGGACGGTTTTTATGGTTTTGTCAATGCAGAGTAAGGACTAAACTTGTATTAGCCACTTTTGTCATTGTTAAATAGGCACCCAATCGCTTGCAAAGTGCTTTTTTTTATCTGTATTTGTGGTCACATATTCATGTCTTTTGTGTACTCTATCGAATCGAATAATATTTACATGACTTTGTCCCCCCCCCCCCCCCCCCCCCCCCCACCGCCCATGCTGTCTAGTCAACCCTAAATTTGCATTCAACACGTAAAGAGGAAGCACCGATTAAAAACAAACTCCTCTCCCCTCCGAATGCGGCGACCGGTCATGCATCTCGTCATTTGACATTCAGCGTACAGTGATGACTGGCCTTGTTGTGCGATCTGAACACCTGCGGGACAAGAGCGGTTGATTTCAGAACAAAGCTTGTTAAGGCAATATCGGGTTTTACCAGCGGGGTGCCGACACGCTGACAAATAAAAAGTGAAACGCTACATTTTTAACTTTATCTCGCACACGTCACTTCTCTTTAAGCAACGATTGGGGCCTTGATTAGATTAGATTAAATTTGATTTGATTAAATTAGATTACATTAAATTAGAATAGATTAAATTACATTAGATTTAATTAGATTAGGTTACATTACATTAGATTAGATGAGCCTTTATTTAGTCTCACAGTGGAGAAATTGACATTTCACTGCAGCATAAACAAAATAAAGGAGCTGCCGTAAAGGCAGCCACTCTCGCGCTGCCATCTTTAAGTCCAAAAAAATAAAGTAACAAATAATGACACAACACAAAAGACACAGTCTTCAATATTTAGCACTTTCTGCAGTTCTAGATGAAAGAGGATAGGATCAAGCCATCCTTTTCACCAGTGGATAAGGGGACGTCATGGTGGAATGTGCACGTCTGCTACAAGCTAAATGTTGAAAGCGAACGCAAAACTGTAGCATTCATTGACGAATAGAGATTGTCTCACGTAAATCCGCTTCAATTCCAAACCGCGACAGTTCTACAAACGCATCGGCGATAAAAACGCTGATTGATTTAAAAATGCTTTTTTTAAATTCTAAACCCCCCAAAAATCATATCATTGATAATATTGAATAATCAATATGATGTCAAACTAATTTGCTTCTCACTGCAGTTCTGGTTTCCCTCAGAGGGCTTTTATGACCATGAATGAATGTGTATCATTCTTTGAGCGTTTGATGTGTAGCTGTAATGTTATGTCTGTTTGATGTAAACAATATGTATTTTTTTTATTTTATCAGAAAACAGTTTGGAATAGTCAATTGAAGTACAGTGATACCTCGGTTTAGAACCCCTTGGTTTACGAACTTTTCGGTTTAAAATATCCCATCAATCAGGCTCCACAAACAACCCGCACAAGCCATCTGTACACTTGATGCAAAAAGCTATCAACCCAGCTAAACAGAACACAATTGATGAGGAACTAGATAAAATTATCACAGAGAAAGCACCTACAATTGATCATTCCTCAAGATGGTGAAAGAAGAAGGTTACATTCCTCATTAAGTGTTTGATGCTGTGGAAACCGGCCACTCCACTCCATCAAGCCATCAATGACCATCACAAAGGTAAATAAAACGACTTTATTATACACTACAGTTTATTTCTTTATTATAATACCATAGCACATTTATTATACATAAAATAAGGTACATTTTGTGTAGTTTTAAGGCTTAGAAAAATTGAAAGTAGAAAATTATGTTTTATGGGGACCTGGGAATGGATTATTCTCATTTTAATGGTTTCCTATGGGAAATTTTTCGCCTTACACACTCTGTCTGGGAACCAATAAAGTTCGCAAACCAAGGTATTACTGTATCTAAACTTTTCAAATGCCCTTGAAAAATAATCTTTTTTTTTTTTTAATCAACCACATCGAGGATGGAAATTTGCAGCTCCTTACGGGCAATCAAAGGCTTACTATGCACGCAGACGTGACACCTTCATATCACCATTAATTTGTTTCTCCTCTTTCTTACAAATCACGTTACCCTCCTGTGCCTCATTTTTCATCTCGGGTGACACCGGTGTCTGTTTAGTCTAACTCGGTGCTCAATTACTTGCCGAGAGTTACGTTGTTTTACAACATCGGGGCCGGTGTAAGAGAAATGCAGCCCTGAAACAAAATGTTTTTTTTTTTTTACTCCCCCTTTGTCATTAGTCGAGGATTATAACACAATCTAATCCTTTAATAACGTTCATTAAAGTATTGTTCTGCTAAATGTCTCAAATTAAAATCAAATGCAACATAAAGAGGAACATATGCTTGACGGGGACACTTGAATATGATGACAAATGACATTTAAACGAATATAGATTTTGGTAATGAATGAATAAGCAAGCATACCTCCGTCGGTTCGACAACTATTAAACTCTGCAGGTTTTACGGTATCATTAAAGCCCATCTCGTATAATTGAAACGGCGTTCGACTGTGACGTCGCGAGCTACGTGATGACCCATATCGGCATCAAGCGCTCATGAATATTCAAGAGACTTTGTTGGTCTGGCACCACTGGCTGCGTGCACGTGGGGTTAATCACCATCTGACCCCCACCCCACCCCTCCGTCACATGCAAATCATCAATTAAGACTAAATCCTCCCCTAGTTACAGTAAAACAGTCAGACAGGATATGAAAATCATCAGCCTGTTTGCGGTTTGAAATTATACGTCTTTCAAATTGTATTTAAAGGGCACTCGCCGTAAAGACAAGACTCATTATATAACATTGAAGCAAAAATGCTTGGGATTCATTTTTTAATTGATCTATCAATCGGAGAGGGGCAGGGGGTTGAACTCGCGTAACAAGTGTCCTGCCGGTATGTTAATTCATTCACTGCCATTCACGAATTTATCCGGGAATTTAAAATAGGATGTAGAACGCCATTCCTGAATTTGTTCGTTTTTTTTAATTCATGCATGAGTGCTGATAAAGCGCTGGCCATGGCCTATGGCAATGTTTTTTTGTTTTCCACAAGGGGGCAGCAATTCCCTTTTTTCCATGTTAGCGTTTTGTTTCAGCTTTAGCTGTTTTTAAAGTGCTACATAAACCAGTACAGACACTCCCCTACTTACGAACATTCAAGTTACGAATGTTACGAACAAATTCACCTTACTAACGACCGTTTGGGAACGTATCTCGTCCGTACGTTGGGGAGCGTCTGTATTTATGTATTGCATTTCCATTTTTTTCCTTGTTAGCTTGAGCTGTTGTTAAAGCACTACATAAACCAATACAGACACTCCCCTACTTACGAACATTCAAGTTACGAACAACGGCACTTACGAACAAATTCACCTTACTAACGACCGTTTGGGAACGTATCTCGTTCGTACGTTGGGGAGCGTCTGTATTTATGTATTGCATTTCCATTTTTTTCCATGTTAGCTTGAGCTGTTGTTAAAGTGCTCTAGAAATCAATATGTATGTATTGCATTGTATTTTAGACAGCCACCCTCATTTCAGGCTCATATAACTGCAGACTCATAATTTAGGAATTAACATTTTTTTTTATGAAAGAGGAGAGTCTTAGGTTTCTAACCCTGCATTGAATATTTACGTAGTCCGAAAATTCAATATTCTGTGAGTGCTGGAAATCCAAGTGACAATGACAAAAACCCTGGCAACTGGAGTAGACACATTTTTGCACGTCTGGCAGTCAATGGGTATTTTGATTTTTTTCGTTTCTGTCGTAGCGCAAATAATTTGGAGATGACCAGTTTCTGTGCTGCAGTGCACATTGCAAGGTCCATAAATGCATCGCCGGGTGAGAAGTTGCGCCCTGAGTTCAACGCCATAAAACGTTTTGAGGATAAACGACGACTAAAATGTGATAGCCGCATGGGAGACCAACTCTTTGCCGTTAACTTCCTGTACAGAAAGTATCAAAGGCGGGTGTCCACCTCATCATGCCTATTTAAACTCGTTAAATAATCTGTGATCAAGCGGCGCTTCCTTCGCAAACCGGAACAAAGCAGTCTTTGTATTTCAACCAAAGTCAATGATTCTCCCATTAACCGTTAAGGAACGTTCATTTTCTTTGGAGATTGGAACATCTGCCAAAATTAATTTCACGATCGGTCATTCTGTCACCGCAGCCATGCTTGGGTAAGCAGTGGAATCTTTGTAAAATCCGCTCAATAGAAGTCATTTCAAGTGATTTTACAAATTATGGACACAATTTCTCGGTTGTCCTTTAATGTTGTTGTTTTTATTGCTTTGAGTGCACTCCGATTTCCAAATTTAGAGAGTGAAACCTTTGCCTATTTGCTATTTTGGTTGCTAAACGACACGCCGCTCTCCGGGTGAGTGGCAAAATGTGTATGAGCCATTAGACGCAGGAAAAAGGCTTCACACAAAAACCGATAGGCCACATTTATTATTTAGCCACCACACGCGCCGCACTCCCACGCCATCATTAATGACCATGCCACTCTCCGCCACCGCCGCAACCTCCACCCGCCATCCCTCGCCGTGGCTATCTGCATCACAGGAGTGGCCCGCACGCACAATACTGCAAGAGGTCCGCCAATCAGGCCGGACAAAGACGCTATCGGCATGGTGGCCGTCCGAAAAAGTCAAAGTCACCCGCTCAGTCAGGCAGGAAGTGCTCATGCGCCCACACACGCTCTCACACCAAAGCCAAAATGTATTCAAGTACAGTCACACACCTCCACACATTGGCATGATAATACACCCATGAAATCACACCATACAGTGAGAAATTCTCATGTGTGATGCATTCAGTTTCCTGTTTTCTATCACATCCGACAGTGGACAGTTTAAGGATTCGGCATGCAAATAGAATGATGAGTAACCGTGCATTCAATCACACCTGTTTACCAAAAACAAAGTTAACGACCTGACATATGGTTCTCAATCTCTCATTGAATGTGAATGGCAGTGGTGTTTATGTGCACTGCAATTGGCCGCCGAGTGTAACCAGCGCTGTGTGTATCGCACCTAAGTTGGCTCGAATAGGCCCCAGGTCACTCATAACCCAAATGGACGGATGGACATTCCAATAAATTATTATGCGCTGCATGTTGACCTTAAATTGGAGGTTAAACGACTTCCTGACTTCTACTACGTGATCCACCCTAGACTGGTCATCAGCCAATCGCTGGGGATATATGGATTCACACTATTCACACGAGAGCTGATTGATTCTGAAAAATAATACAATTGTGAGGAAAAAAAAGAATGTATACACACATTCATTTTCTGTGAGCCTGAAGACCCAATAAGTTGCCTATTAGTCAAACCTCACACGGAAATAGACATTGCTCGACTTTTGTGTTACTTTAATGTTACACCTTTAAAGGACAACCGTCCATAATTTGTAAAATCACTTCAAATGACTTCTACCGAGCGTATTTTACAAAGAATCCATGGCATATAGCTATATTTTACGGTTTAAGACTCGCGCTGAATATTCAGGAAGTCTTGTTTTCGAGTTGGTAACGATTCCTGATGTGACGTCACGTCAGGAACGCCCCTGAGTGAGAAAGCGACACACAATGCATTTTGGGTACTATGTTTGGTCTGAAAACTTCATGTTGATCCGTGTTGATGGCGAAATTAGAAGGAAAACACATAAATAACACGATGGTGAATCGTTGTGTGTTGCACCAAGACGACAATCTGGGGGATTGTGGCAGGGGGTTGAACTCGCGTAACAAGTGTCCTGCCGCTATGTTAATTCATTCACTGCCATTCACGAATTTATCCGGGAATTTAAAATAGAATGTAGAACGCCATTCCTGAATTTGTTCGTTTTTTTTATTCATGCATGAGTGCTGATAAAGCGCTGGCCATGGCTAAACGACGACTAAAATGTAATAGCCGCATGGGAGACCAACTCTTTGCCGTTAACTTCCTGTACAGAAAGTATCTAAGGCGGGTGTCCACCTCATCATGCCTATTTAGACTCGTTAAATACTCTGTGATCAAGCGGCGCTTCCTTCGCAAACCGGAACAAAGCAGTCTTTGTATTTCAACCAAAGTCAATGATTCTCCCATTAACCGTTAAGGAACGTTCATTTTCTTTGGAGATTGGAACATCTGCCAAAATTAATTTCACGATCGGTCATTCTGTCACCGCAGCCATGCTTGGGTAAGCCGCGGAGGTAAAGGGCACCAAGTTTTTTTTTTTCCAAGGCCATTTTAGATGAGCAGGAGTGTCACCGGAGAGAAGGGCAGGGGCAGCAAAAGAGGTGCTGGGTGGGGGGTAGGCAAGAGGGGCGGGGGGGGGGGCGCGTTTTGCCATACTGACACCTGGTGCTCCAGATGACAGCTCCAAGGCCAGATGGACCACATTACATGCACACACACGTACTTACGCACACATGCACACCTACACACATACGCTGTACACAATTACCTTCACGTCGCCAACTAACGCTACGTTTTTTTTTTCACTTGCATTTTGGCCAGAATGTTAACACGCATGTATAAGCGGGACGTGACCAGGCTGAAAATGACCCCAATGGGGAGAGCTGTTGCTACATCTCCGTCTTTTGCTAAAATGAAAATGCATTCAAAAACACATCTCGAAGTTTTAGTCGATTAAAACGACAGCATGAGATATATGCAAAGTCAGTCAAAACACTAACGCTTGGAATGTCATTTCTGTCTGAAAGTCTTCGACAACATGAAGAGTTCATACTTGTCAACTTATACGTTTTCCCCGTATTTTATACGTTTTTTATCATTTTGAATTGTGTATGCCGTATAACAACTTTTATACGATAAAAAAAAATTATGCGGTTATCGAGTCTTTGTCGATTAAGCATGATATGCGCATGCGCGTCACATTGTTTGTGTTTGATTTTGTATTTCCGTTTCCGTATTTGAAGTCCGGCATGTGTGTTGCAATTGAGGAATCGACTAGTTATTAAAAGAATGGGAGGGTCTCCAAGGTGAATACGCTGGATGGATAAGATCGTGGACAAAGGGTCCTCAGTTTTCGTTCTACATTCCGTGTAAGCAAGCTAATAGATAGCTAATAGATTGCTATCATATAGCTAGCTAGATAGCTAATAGATAGCTAGCCAGCCAGATAGATAGCTAATAGATAGCTAGACAAATAGCTAACTCGATAGCTAATAGATAGCAAGCCAGATAGCTAGTCAGATAGCCAGCCAACCAGCCAGCTAATACATATATAATTATCATTATTATTACTGTCGCGCCTTAAAATGTGATGTGCCTTATATTTTGAAAACTTTTATGTATTTATATATTATATTTAGACTTTTTTTTCATTCATCGAAGGTGCGCCTTATAGACCAGTGCACCTTATAAATGGAAAATATTTGAAAATACACCATTCATTGGGGGTGTGCCTTATACTCCGGTGCGCCTTACTCCTCCCACCGCGTCATCTTACCTCCAAACCACCAGAGGGTTTCTTCTTGAGTTCCTCACATTTCCGAAACTTGCAGATCTGATGCCCCGTCTTGCGGTTCCGGCAGCTGCTACACTGCTCACAGTTAATCCGCCGCCGGCAAGGTGGGCACATGCCACAACGTTTTCTCTTCTTTTTGCCGGAGTTGATCGCCGAGGCCAGCTCGTTCTGCGCCGGGTACTCGGTCAGGCCGGCCATGTGAAGCGCGCTGTCCGCTAAAAAGACTCCGGCCGGCGTCATAATGAAAAGGCCCGGGTTGAAGGGGAAGCCGCCCCCTATTCCATATGGGAAGTCAACGGGACCACCTACGGCGTCCGTGACAGACGTACCCTCCAAATCGCTTGCCCCCGAGCCCGCGTCTCCTCCGCCAACTCCCACTCCCATGCCCCCGGGCAGAAGCATGTGCTCCATACCGGCCCGCTTTAATAACGCGGCCGCCTGGGCAAAGTGCAGCAAGCCGTTCTGTCCCTCCAGAACCTGTTCAAGGGTCCGGTCCAACTTGGCCGCGGCCAGCGCAGAGACTGTGGGCTGGGGCGCCGCAGGCGGTGGAGGCTTGACCGTCTTTGTCTCGCGATTGTCCTTGTGTCCGTTGGTGGCGGCGGAGGAGACCGCCGTGTACTGCGAAAGCGTGCGGGAGTTCTTGAGGCTCCTGTTCAAGGGCGCGCTGATGATGCCGCTGCGGTTCCTGCGTTCGATAACGGGCGAGTCCTGTTTACAGCTCGTCCGCTCCAGGTCCTCAGTCCGACCCCCCTGGGATATCCTACTAGACATGGTCCAGAGCCTATGCGCCGCCCGGGCCGGGGGTGAGGACGGAAAGGGGGCAGGGATGAGCGAGCGGAACCTTTTCGGGGTCCGTTCTGCGCCCCGGGGAGAGTGGTGCTGCTCCTTGATGGACTAATCAGCCAGCCAACAAGCGACAGGCCTTCTGCCTGCTCGACAACTAAGCCCTCATCCACGTTCTTCCATGGGCCATCTGGTACCTTAACACATGGAGAGAAGAGAGCCGTGTGCTAATTAATCAAAATCCACTTCAGTTCATCGTCTTACAGCAAATTTAACAAATTTGTTTCTGTTTGAGGCATGTCTCGACTGGCCAAATTAATAACTCGTGATGTAGTGAGACCTGGTACTTGAGCGGTATTGGGTATTCTGATTCTTGTTTTATATAGCGCTTTTATTGACAGATGAAGCTGTAACAAAGTGCTTAACATGGACAACTATCCTATCCAGGAAATATAGCAGTCACAAAGATAGCGGAAAGCACCTGGGAGTAAAATTAAGATCAGCTCGGAATCATGCTGAGTCGAATGCCAAAGAGTACAAGTGAGTTTTGAGACGGGTCTTGCCGAATGTTGAATGGCACGTCATTCCAGAGACTGGGACCAGCAACGGAAAAGGCTTGATCCCCTCTGAGCCTCCGTTTCGTTTTTCACACATCTAATAATGCCTGGTCAGCAGACTTGAGGCATCGGGAAGGTGTGTAGGGGTGAATGAGCGAGGCCATTTAAAGATTTGAAGACAAATACTACAATCTTGAAAAGAACTTGTATGCTCCCTCTTACGAGTGCCAGTCAAGCAGCATTCTGAACTAGCTGGAGACGCTTCATGGAGGATTGGCTGACTCCAAAGTAAAGTGCATTGCAGTAATCAAGCTGAGATGTGATAAAGGCATATATTTAAGGCAAATATTGTTCACTTTTAGCCGGCACTTCCAGAAAGAAGTTCCTTTCCCAATCTATTCATATTTTGGGGGGGGTTTCATAACTCAGCGAGGTCACCAAAGTGTTCCACAGAGCTCCTGCCGGTATGGTTCTACACGAGTCCAAATTAATTAGTTAAAATTGAAAACCTCTCACGTTTGCTCAAGCCTGAATATTTTATATTGAGACAGTGGTCAATGTGCAAAATATATGCTACAACTTCCCTGTTTTGGCATTAATAGGGGTTTGCGTCCCACCCCACAAAAAAAGATGATGTATTGAATCTTGATATATTTTAAAGTGAAACACTTGGATCTTTTAAATCAAAGCGTTTTCACATTTAATTTTGTTACAGCCCCAAATATAATGTATTCAGTCTTCTGTTTAAATGTGTCAGATTATTTAACCATCGGGACATTCTCAATGATACGTTGAAGCTGACCAGTAAGAACAGCTTCAACAGCATCTAAAAAAATCGAGCATTTAAACTACAGTGATACCTTGGCTTACGAACTTAATTGGTTCCCAGACAGAATGTGTAAGATGAAAAGTGTGTATCCCAAAAATTAATTTCCCATAGGAAACCATTAAAATTAGAATAATCCGTTCCCAGGTCCCCATAAAAGATAATTTTCTACTTTCTAATTTTCTAAGCCTTAAAACTACACAAAATATAACTTGTTTTATGAATAATAAATGTGCTATGGTATTATAGTTAAATAAATAGTATAATAAAGTCATTTTATTTACCTTCGTGATGGTCGTTGATGGCTTGATAGAATGGTGTGGCCAGTTTCATCAGCATTAAACACTTGATGAGGAACGTAGCCTTCTTCTTTCACCATTTTAAGGAATGCTCCCTTGTAGGTGCTTTTGTGATAATTTTACCTTGTTCCTCATTAATTGTGTTCTGTTTACCTGGGTTGATAGCTCTTTGCATCAAGTGTACAGATGGCTTGTGCCGGTTATTTGTGGAGCCTGATTGATGGGATATTTTAACCTTGCAGTCTACACTCTGCTTTTGAACTATCAAAGTTGAAATGAGTCCAAATTTCACTGTTTTCGCTCCATTTTCTCATTCTCTCTCTGCCATCTGCCTGTCTCTTTAATGTTTAACGGCTTCACTCTCTCTGTCAGTAAACGTTCATAAGCCAAGGGGTTCATAAACCGAGTTACCACTGTATCTGGAAACCAAACAGTGTTTTTGTAGGTGTTCAATTAATTAAAAAAGCCACTGTCTGTAAGAAAATAATCTGTTGTAAATTAGATAACAAGTAGACAGTATAAACTTAACACAGCTGTCTGGAAACCATTCCGCATCCCACAAAATTGGATTGGAATCGTCCGACGTAGATCCGCTTCAATTCCAAGCCGCGACATTTCCACATACGCATCTGCGCCGATGCTCCTTTCTTCTAAAATCTAATATAAATTGGCGCTAGATGGATCAACCCAACGCGAGGCAGAAGACAATTCATCGGGCAGGTAGGGCGAGACTTGCCCACTGGACACCAATGCATTCATCCACTTGGCTCGGGATTCCTGTGGCAGCTCATCTATGAAAAGGCAAACTATGCTTGTATTCTCTTGACCTGTCCGTGCTCACAAACAAGCACACCAACTCCCACTGAAAAAAAAGCTGAGGAAATGGCCGGGCCATTCCTTATAAGGGAAACAAAGGGGAAATAGGAGGGGGAAGAGGACGGCGGGCGACGGGCGGAGGAGGCGGGTGGGGACGGGGGGTGTCTGCGCAGTGTGTGGAAATTGGAAGGCCAGAATTAGTGGGAGGTAAAGCTTCAAAGGCAAGCGCACAGCCCCCACATTCTCACCAGCTCAGGGGGATGTGGCGCCAGCGAACCAGAGCCGGCTCCACAACCCCTCGGCCCCATAGTTTCAGTTTCTCCCGCTACGGCGCTGACCGGGGTCCGGTTTCCCCGAAGCATCGCAACCCTAATTGCATCCCTGCAAGTGAACGCATCAAGTAAAGCGCTGAACGATACGTTGGGGGGGGGGATTCACATAACTAAGAAACTAGAAAAAAACATGTAAATAATGAGCGGTCATTCCTGAATACTTTTCATGTAGTTAAAAGCAGCTAAGTGGTTATTGATAGACATTTTGAATTTCACACACTCCCGAGTTTGCACTCCTGGCAGCTGCGTATCCGTGGAAGTAAATCGGGTCGGCTTGGGTACTTGCCCGGCACTATTTCTTGATTAATCAAGGCCTGGGAGAATATCCAGCTCTGATCCAGCCGCTTCGTCAATGTTCTAAATACAGTAAATGCGTTAAAAGCTTTGAGTGTTCCACAAGATGCGTGAATTGGCATCTAATCAATCACGTGCCATAAATAAGTTCTAAAGTCATCTACAAAGTGACAAAATTGGCAGCGAGGACCCATGAAAAAAAAGACTGAAGAAAATCTCTGATCTAATGCGAAAATGGTTTCATTCCGCTAACAGCTCGCACAACCGGTCGTCTATTTTTCGCGAGCGATGACGCTATATTTTGTCATTGAATGACGTATCTGATTGCTGCGCTAGGTTGAGAGCATTGGATTGAATAGGATTAGCCTTTATTAGTCTCGCAGTGGAGAAATTTACATTTCACAGCAGCAAAGTGATGAAAGGAAGAGGAAAGGAAAAAGTAGAAAAACAAAATACAGAAGCTGCTGTAAAGGCAGCCACTCTCATGGCACCATCTTGAAGTTAATCTTAAGCACTTTCTGCACCCTCTTTGTTGTATAAAGCAGTTCTTGATGAAAAGAGGATCAAAGCGTCCTTTTTCACCAGTGGATCGGTGATGTCATGGTGAAACATGGACATCTGCTACAAGCTAAATGTTGAAAGCAAACACGAAAGCTGTAGCATCCATTGACGAAAAGAGACTGTCTCGCATCTCCTGTTCAACGCAAATCCGCTTCAATTCCAAGCTGCGACATTTCCATCGGCGCCGTGCGCTGACGCTCCTTTCTTCTCATCGTGAGCTCCTCAAGCCAATGCATCCATCCAGCCGCAGACTCTCCAAGAGCATCCATAGATGGCGTGGATTTGACGCATCATTTTGGATTCTGCTGACTTTGGCTCTGCGACAGTCCGGACAACACCTGCCGACTGACAACAGCTCAAACTCGCTTGTGTCTTCTCAAAATCGCCAGTCGTGAGGAAAATAGCAGGCATGTTTAGCTTTTAATCCTGTAACCCGTGGAAACTTAATGTACTAACCTAACTAGTCCAAATAGTGACATGTAAAATGCGCCTTCCATATTCATTATTTTTAACGAGTGCATATTTCCAACGACGTTCTAATTATCTTAAAAGAGTTTACGACCTCAAGTGCTCTCTTTAAGTCGTTTTCGATGCAGGAGCGAGCGCTCGCTGTCAATGGGAGTCTCGTTCACTTTACGGCAGTCAATTTGGAAGGTCATCTTTGAGATGTGCCAATGACCCTGTATTTGCTAGCTAGCGCAGTCAATGGGTTGACATGGCAATGCTAATTTTTTGTGTTTTTTTAAGAAATTCAAATTAATATAAGCAATTAAAATGTTCTTGTAGTTAGTATTATATTTATGGCACAAATTACCACAATGAAGAGACATTGTCATGATAAAAAAACATAATTAACTCATTCATTGCCAGACGATGTGCAAAAATATGTACACTCCCCTGCCAGGGTTTTTGTCATTTTCACTCAAATTGCACAACCCACAGAATAGTGAGTTTTAGGACTACATAAACATTCAATACAGCGTAAGAAACCTTAGACTATCTTCTTTCATCAGAAAAAAATGTGTTAATTCCCAAGTTATATGGTCCTCAAGTTATCAGACCATGAAATTATAGCATCTGGACAAAATACCATACAATATTTTATATATTGATTTTTATATATTGATTTATATAGCACTTTAACAACAGCTGAAGCTGGAACAAAGCACTAACATGGACAAAAGGGAAATGCTGCCCAGTTGTAGAAATGAAAAAAAAAACATTGCCTGAGGTCTGACCAGCGCTTTATCAGCACGCGAGCATGAAAAAAACAAACCCCGAATAAATTTGGTAATGGCGCTCTACGTCATATTTTCAATTCCCGAAAAAATTCAAGAATGGCAGCGAAGGAGTTAACCTCGGTGACAACTTCAGCCATCTTGTCTGTCTGGACAAAATGATCACTTATCCAATTAGTTACACTGCCCACTACTGATCTGGCATGCATACTACAACAATATAATGGTCTGTTTTTTTCCTAATGCTGTGACCTAAATGTTACAAAGGGGGAAAAAATAATTTGTCAGGATAAATACAAAGTTCTGAAAAGCAAAATATGCTAATATTTTCATATTAAATGACCATAAGTTCATATTCCGTTTTGCAGTCGAGCTGAACTGCTGCCGCGTTGATCTTCAACATTGTGCGTTGACTTACTACTGTATTTCCTTAAGAACTTCATGTTCACACCCTGTCAGTAATCACACGATTTCACCAGTCCGCCATCTCGACACCATCAACCTTGAACGTGTTATGCAGTTTCAGGCCAAACAACCTAGCGTCATGGCTCTTTCGAGACTCTCGCTGCATTAGTGACTGAACGCGTCGCTGTCCTAATGTGAACTGCCTCTGAAACCGCTACAGTCGCTCCCGCACTTCTGAATGCCAAATGAAACTAGATAATTTCGTGTCGTTTTGTACTTGAGGCGCTTTTACCCAATTTCCTGTGTCACAGACTTGATTCTGTGGTTCATGTTTGAAGCTTTGCACCTCTGGTTGCTGTGAAATTGACAGCGGTGTAATTAGTAGTTACATATGAAGCCCTTGAACTCTTAAATGCTGTCTCAGCATGAAACAAATGCTTATCCGCTGTAAAGGACAGTTTCCTTAATATTCATTGTCAGAGAGTGTCTCACTTCGGGAGTAACAAGACACACAGGCGTCGCTATAAACAGGTCCAAAGGGTCAAATATGGGTCAATGACTGACCCCGTATCTAACAACAGATGTTCAAAATGGACGTCGCATTAAACATATGATGTCACCCTCTAATCAAAGCATCACTGCACTTGGTACGAGTGCCCGAGAGTCAATTCAGCATCACCGCCGTGGTGTGACTTTTTTGTGTGATTCCTAGTTATTTCAGCAGATAAAAAGCAGTCCTATTAACTCATTCACTTCCAGATGATGTGCAAAAATGCCAGGGTTTTTGTCATTTTCACTCAAATTCCAAGACCCACAGAATATAGTCTTTTCGGACTACATAAACATTTAATACAACATAAGAAACCTTAGACTCTCTTCTTTCATCAGAAAAAAAATGAGTTATTTCTTAAATTATCTGGGTCTGCATTTATATGAGTTTGAAATGTGGGCAGCTGTCCAAAATACAATGCAATACATACATATTGATCTATATAGCGCTTTAATATTGGTTTATATGGCACTTTAACAGCTGAAGCTGGAACGAAATGCTAACATGGAAATAAGGAGAAATGCTCCCCCTTGTAGAAAAGAAAAAACAGTGCCTGTGGTCTGACCAGCGCTTTATTGGCACCCAAGCATAAAAAAAACACAACCCGAACAAATTCGGGAATGGAGCTCTGTCATATTTTCAACTCCCGAATACATTTGTGAATGGCAGTGAATGAGTTAAAATCATCTTCCATACTGGAAACTAAGCCACACGATATCATACCTCTGAACTTGTATGTTTTCCCCGTATTTTATACTTGTCTTTATCAGTATGCCGTACTACAAGTTTTATATGGTAAAAAACATTACAAATTGGGAACCAATTTTCCAAAGACCATTTTGTCTCAAATCCAGTTTATCTCAACTGCTGCTAGCCAACGACAATGCTGCCGCCGATCGCTACTACTGTCACGGCAAACCAGCAGAAGCAATCCTCAATCATATTTATATATTTTTTATCGCTTTGTATGGCCAGATTGATAAAAGCATGCTCATGTGTGCATATCCGCTTAGATTAGAATTTTTTTTAAATCATTTCAAATGATGAAAATATGAAAAATATGAAACGATGGGATACAAAAAAAATGTTAAACAGCTGCATAGTTTTGGATCAACGACTTTGTTAGTATTCACCCAAGTGGACAATTAACCTCCTCCATGTTCACAATCTCTCAAGCATTAAGCAGTCAATGGAGGAACTGACGTCACTGCGGGCGCAGGTGGCGAGTTATCGCAGTCAGCATTTCAAAACAAACAACAGCGACACCCCCCTACATCCCCCAACCCCCTCTTCCCCGCTTCTCGACTGTCGGCTTAGTCCGCCTCTAAACTCTTGTACAAGTGATTCAACTTTGCGGAGACGCGGGGAATACTTTTAAGCATGAGTGCGTGCGATGCACATATAATGCGACCCCCACCCCTTACCCGTCGCCTCCGCCGCCTTTCTAAGCCCTCCTCCCCCCCCCTTTCCTCCCCGCAGACGCGCCGTCAACGACGAGCGTCACATTTTCAATTCCTCCCACCTCCTACACACACACGCACACACACACACACACACACACACACACACACACAAACACGCAGCTAGAGGAAGTTAGCAAAACACGGTGACAACATTACAATATTACACGCACGGCATTTTACGCACGCAAAGTTGGAGACGAGTAGCCCAAGGGTGTAAAAAAAATAAAAATAACAAATACTGAACCTCGTGTCGCCCGAATCGTGGGGAGGGGGAGGTATTGAAGGACACCTGAGAACTTGCCCAACCTCAGATAAAAAACGGAGTCGTAGCTAAGAGAGAAGGTGCCATCTGGAATGCGAGGAAGCTGACTTCCTGGCTGTTTTTACGCATCATTAATGTTGGTTGTTTGTGTGGGGGAAGGGGGTGGGGTCAGGTGGGGATGGGGTGGGGGGTTACTAATAACGGTCACACAACACGCACATAGAATCGTTTAAGTTTTCAGTTCGTCCGCATCATGCCTCGCGCGTCCGTCCGTTCCAACGCCGCCGCTGCCGCCACATGGAAATAAAGGGCAGATTGTTTGTGACAAAGTGGGGGGTGGTGATGGGTGGGGAGGGGGGGTATCTCGTCAGTAGCGCCCTGACAACGCACCGGGAGTCGCTGGGAAATGAGCGCGCTTTTGTCTAAGGGGGCACGGAAGCCCCCCATCTGCGGCACCGGCTCCCGCAATGCCAGCTTGCTCCGACATTTGGAGGAAAAAAGGGTTGCGGGGGTTGTAGACGAGATGACAGCCAACTTTTTTTAGACTTTAACAAAAGTATAGCCCACCCCCTGCGCGTTTCCAAACATCCATTTCACCCTCAGTCTCACTTTTTCATTCAATGTTATTTGTAAACACCTTACCGGAGTAGATCCGAACAGATGAGGGGGGTTGATGAGGGGAGGGGGGAGGCTCTCACAGTCCAAGCGTTTCGTCTCTCAGCCTTGTCGTGCGCAATAGTGACACACAGAAAAAAAACACCCAAAAGCGGGAAGGAAAGGCACGCGTCGCCCCCTCCTCTCTCTCCTCTTTTCCTCTTCCACAAGTAGCCCTTACTGCAGCGTGTCCGTCCGTGTACGTGAAACGAACCCACGGGAGAAAGAAACCAACATTCACCGTCAGTTGTTAGGCAAAAGCGGACTTTCCGTGAGGGGCTCCGGCGCGTGGGTTTCCCCCCTCCTCTCCAAGCCAGCCTGCCTAGCCAGCCTACTCCGGTCCTCGCGATCCCACCTCTAGAATCCCACTCGCCTAGAGGAACATGCAAACACGTCTCATAGATTTTTGGAGGTTAGCGGAAATCCCGAAGTGGATTTGTTTATTTTTTTGGCGTGGCGCGACACAGGACATCGATATGCGGTCATTGCAGTAGCTTAAGAAAAAAATGACCACGACAATAAGAATATTTTTTAACACGCGGTTTACATTATTATGGAAATATCGATAGATTTGAAAGGGATGCGATGACGTCACGTCCGCATTGAAATTGCCCAATGTAATTAAAATTGTCGTTTTAGTCAAAACGTATAAACACTCCCTTGCATTTTAAAAATCAATAGTGAGCATCCATAAATTTACGCTCCAAGTAGAAAGAATATATTAGTTAAATTAATTATAATTAATATATATATAATTAATTGTTAATACATTTCCGAACTCAAATGTGAATCATTTCCGTAAATAGTGAATGAGTTAATTGACTTTTAGACAATAACGCGCATGGAGAAATCAACCTCCCCTCGACCCACCCACCCCCCACCCCACCCCACCCAGAGCTTCCGTCATTCTTTCGCCTAAAAGTCCAGTCCGCCTCTTTGGACCGTCCCGGACGCTTGGCAGGCGTTCAGCCCAAGTGTGTGGACATGACACCGCCAGGGCGGCAGAGATTTTCCTTCGTTTTCTCTCCTTCCCGATCGCAGACTGGCTGACATTGGCTAGAAAGTGGAGCAGCTCGTCAGGGACAATCAATGAGAATCGATCGAGCCGATGCGATGGAGGCTCCAGTGTTCGAACAGAGAGAGGGGGGGAGAGGGTGTTAGAGGGGGGTACCAACCGTGACAGTGGCCAACCAACCTCCCTGCAAACAAATATTCTCTGTGGCTCGTAAACATGACACTCACTTGGCAAATACTAAAGTCAAAGGCCACCGAGTGCGTAATTACGCGCAGGCGTCGCTTTCCAAACGCGCTCACAATAAAATGCAGTCTCGCCGCCGCCTAACGGGTTCAACGTGTTAGTGGGCGTACAGCGATTAAAAATTATTCGTGTACCGTTCTCGGTTCCAATTTGATACAAACGAGCTCTTTCACAATATGCCAACTTATTTCCCCAATAAAATAATGACATCGCCAACGTTTACCGCCATTTCATTATTAAAAATGAGAACACTATTTGAATATGAACCAATGGGATCCTACATTTCATTTAAAAGCGGCTTTTAAAACTCTCAAGGACACTTAACTCTATTTATAACCAACTAACTCTTTTTTAACTATTCCAGATATATATATATAATCTCATTCACTTATTTCAAATTTAAGCTTAAAGATTGTGAAAATTATTTACAAGAAATAACCATTTCCCTCTTTATATATACGTAAATCAATATGTATTGTATTATACTGTATTCAGCTAAGGATGCCAGAATGTAGGCAGAACAATAACATATTCTTCCACCAGATGGCGGAAGTTACATCATGAATACGGGACATTTTCTTTGTTTTTGTTTCTTTTTCCTACTGTAAAATATGTGGCATGTCCATGGATTCACTGCAATGATGCAAATATAGAAACTTCACATGAACATGTCAGCGGTAGTAGGAAATACAGTAATCCCTTGTTTTTCACTGTTAACTCATCCGCTGCCACACATGTGCAAAAAATGTGTCCACTCCAGTGCCAGGGTTTTTGTCATTATCACTCAAATTCCAGGATTCACAGAATATTGAGTTTTGGAACTACATAAACTAAAAGGCACAGCAAGTGCTGAAGAATAAATGACGCTCTGTGTCTTTGTGTTGTCATATTATTTGTTATTTAGTTTATTTTATTTATTTTTTTGGTCTTTTGACTTTTGTTTATGTAGAGGCTACATAATTTATGTACTACATTGTAGACATTAGTAAGAAATATTGTGCTAAGTCTATTCTCTTTGTCATACCGTAAAATTGCTATCTAGCTGGCTCGCTATCAGCTATCTATTGGCTTGCTAGCTAGTGTTCTATCTATTTGTTCTACTATTGATTTTGAGTTACTTCCGGGTTGAGTGAACCCCCAGAAAAACTTATCCTGTGACTGCAAAGTGACCTTGAGAGTTTTGAACAGTGATTATAAATGAAATGTATTATTATTATTATTATTATTATTATTATTATTATATTATTATTATTATCATTAGTAGTAGTAGTAGTAGTAGTATTACTATTATAAACATGCAGCATAAGAAACCTTAGAAAAAATAGTTAATTCCTAAATTATATGGGTCAGGAGTTATATGAGCTTGAAATGAGGGCAGCTGTCCAAAATACAGTGCAATACCTACATATTGGTTTATTCGGGAATTGAAAATGTGACATTGAGCGTCATTCCCTAATTTATTTGGGTTTTGTTTTTTCATGCTTGGGTGCCGATGAAGCGCTGGCCATTGCCTCTGGCAGTGTTTTTTTTTCCACAAAGGGGCAGCATTTCCCTTTTTTCCGTGTTTGCGCTTTGTTCCAGCTTCAGCTATTGTTAAAGCGGTATATAAACCAATATGTATGTATGTATTGCATTGTATTTTTGACAGCTGCCCTCATTTCAAGCTCATATAACTCCAGACCCATATAATTTAGGAATTAACTCTTTTTTTAACTTTTTTTTTTCCTTATGAAAGTTTTAGTCTAATGTTTGTAACACTGTATTGAATGTTTATGTTGTCTTAAAACTCGATATTCTGTGGGTCCTGGAATTGGAGTGACAATGACAAAAACCCTGGCACTGGAGTGGGCACATTTTTGCACATGTCTGGCAGTGAATGAGTTAATTGCTTTTACTGGTCACACTTCGTCGCAGAATATGATATTTTAAACCTGAAAAAAATGAGTACATTTAAAATACGTCGTTTTCCAAAAACAAAATCTAAAGTTTTAACGGCCGTTATTCATTCCATAAGACCTGCAGATAATGTAACCATAGTTTCTTTCTTGGAATTACAGATCAACATTATCTCCTTTCGGCATCCACATGCAATTTATAATGTCAAATTTGTCTCCTTCATTGTGACTTTTATCCGAGCTTAGGAAAAGAGGAATCTGACATTGTTAAGGGAGAAAAAGCAAAAGACGAGTCATGCGTTGACGGGTAAGAGCAGCTAGCTGTGACTCTCGGACGTGCTGCGTTGGGTGCAGTGAACCCCGCAGGCTGCAGCCACACTCGCTTCTTTGTTGTTTTGGTTGTGCGCAGCGAGGCACGGTACTTTCCTGAGCCGGGGAGGCAAGATCACTGTTGCGTGGCCTCCATCCCCAGCTGCACACATGACCGGCGCCGTAGGAAAACCCCCTGACCGCGGCTCAGGGGAGGTCTATCAGGGACGGACGGAGGGAGCGGAGAATGTTGTCGAGCATGTTAACTGCATGTAATCATTTCATAGAACCTAGGTAGCTTCGCGTTTTGTTGTTTCAATCTAATGCACAACATCTCTCAGGTTTCCTTTGTTTCTCATCCTTTAACCTTTAACGTTGATGACCTCTGACCTACTGACATTACTGCGTCTTTGATCCTCGGGTCCTTTTCTATCATAGAGCGGGTTTCCGTTTAACTCATTCATCGCCAGACGATGTGCAAAAACGTGTCCACTTCAGTGCCGGGGTTTTTGTCATTGTCATTCGAATTCCAGGACCCAGAGAATATTGAGTGTTAGGACTACATAAACAGTCAATGCAGCGTAAGAAACCTTATACTCTCTTCTTTCATCAGACAAAAATAGGTATTTCCTAAATTATATTGGTCTGGAGTTATATGATCTTGAAATATGGGCGTCTTTACAAAATACAATGCAATACTTACATAGTCTATATAGCGCTTTAACAATAGCTGAGGCTAGAACAAAGTGCTAACATGGAAAAAAGGGAAATGCTACCCCTTGTGGAAGGGAAAAATATTACCAGAGGCCATGGCCAGCACTTTATCAGCACCCAAGCAAACAAAAAAACCCGTTTTACGTCACATTTTCAATTCACGAATACATTTGTGAATGGCAGTGAATGAGTTAATGTCGGAATATTAGATATTCAGTCTAAAATCTAAGCAGTATAATCATACTGTAGCTATATACATACTAATAGAAAGGGCACATCATCTGCATGTAAACATCTCATAAGGGAAATTAATTAAAAAAAATACACATATTCTGTAGCCACAAGGGGACATAAGTCTTCTTGTGCCGGTCCCAAGCCCGGATAAATACAGAGGGTTGTGTCAGGAAGGGCATCCGATGTAAAAGCTTGGCCAAAACAAACATGCGAATCAAACCTCTGAAGATGGAGGACACTGATTCGCTGTGGCGACCCCTTGAAGGGGAAAACCGAAAGGAAAAGAAGACGTGAATAACGATTGAGAAAAAAACTGTAATATGCATGCCAGGCCACTAGTTGGCGACCACAATTTTTTTAAAGGAAGCACAACGCGCAAAGCTGTCATCAATTAACATATCCAACGTAGTGTGACAACAAAATAAAATAGTCAATGTACGTTTTGAGGGAAAGCGCAAGTCGGTTTTATTTATATGACACATTTCAAACACAAGACACAACATCTAGAAGCAAATACAAAAGTTTATGACATTCAGAAGCAAATGAGAGAATGCAACAATATGTGAATAAAATGAACATAGGTTGACAAAATTAAAATATATCAACACAAATCATATCAAATTGAATCGAATGACGTTTCTTTGGGCGGGGGGTCAAATATATGACGCGAGTTCGTAGCAACACTGCTAGCCTTCATCATACGATGTTGGATGATGCCCACTTAGTGCACCATTAACTCCAACTGCTTTGCCAATGCGCCATGCCAGTAACAACAGAATCCATAAATACCGCTGCCAGTCATTAAACACTTTTATGACCTTTTTTTAAAGAATGGTTTTAAATAGTTATTGACACTTGCTAGTCGCTCATTAGTGGCACAATTTGGTTGTCATGAAAAGTATGACGCGAGGGGCAGTTAAAATGCTGATTTGGACGTGAGACATAATGCAACTTGGTCACATGCTGTTCTCATCCGCTAGCTTTGTTCAGGTTTATCAGGCCAGGATTATATTGGCACCTTCAAGGACGCGATGTAATATTGGACATTGGCATCAGCCAAGTCCCAAAAGCAGCGGCATGAATCATTATCGGGCAGTTTGATTTTTTTTCTCTTCCCCTCGCATAACATCACATGCAACTCTGAGTTCCAAATTGCGGAGGCTGTCTTTCTGATGAGCAACCCTGCCACCATTTTGAGAGATTTGTTACTCATCCAAAGCGCTCATCACATGCTCAGCCTCCTCATTCAAGTTGTCACCCGTTGTGGGATCAAGTGCACAAAAGTATGATTGGATACTAACGATTGTCTGGAATGATGGAAGGCTTAGTTGCAAAAAAAAAAAACTCACGGTACCAAAATGTTCACAGTGGCATTAACAGAGCGACGGCGTCATCTAGTGGTGATTTTTGACAATAGACATTTTCAATTTGGGCTGATTGTTCAACAACCTATATGCTGCTGCTCACCTTTTCAGCATCGGAGCTACTTTTGAAACGACCAAATCAAAATAATCTACCCATTATATTTGTATTGAGAAATATATTGCGGATTCTTGCAATTTATTTTGATGGACGACCGCATATGTTGCACAACACTACATAATTATGTACATTTAGGCCATTAACTGAGCTCACTATAATAACTGGCAGATGATACAAACACACTTTGAAAATGTCATTGTGAAAAAAGTCCTCCCATTCCGTATAAAAGGGATTTTTTTCTTCTTACTTGGTCCAGCTCCCCCACTCATTGTTATACTCTATTTTACATTTAAAAGGAAAAAAAACAGCGAAAAATTATATATAACTAAAGGCTAGCTTGTTAACTTTGCAATGCTCGGGGGCATGGTTTGACTGTGAGATCTGATTGGTTATCTGGTGTATCAATCAAGTGAAGGGATGGCTGATAGGCTGACGTCTCGTTATTTTTCAAAACAAGTCAACGTTATTTGTATAGCGTCAGTTCATCGTCATAATAATAATTTCATAATTTATACTAAACACATTTTATTTCTAACCGTCTTTCAAACATTCAAGTTTTAAATGAATCTGTTGAACCTTTCACTTCCAAATCCTGGGGTGCAGACGTCATTGAGTCACTCTTTTAGATTTGGCGTAACAATTTGTAACTGAGCATTTTAAGTAAAAACAGGAGTGATATTGGTGGGATATTTGTACAAAAAAAGACTAAATTACCTCTGAAGATGGAGGACTGATTCGCTGTGGCGACCCCCGACGGGAAAAGCCGAAAGGGAAAGAAGAAGAAGAAGAATGGGGAACCAAAAGTCCAGAACATCCGTGTTCGTTGTACCTAACTTTCAGCAATTATATCAAATTAGTCATTAAAACATTTTTCTCAACCGAAAAACATCGATAATTAAGGTTCAGTATATGTAACATGTGTTCGAAAAAAAATGGGTCAATTTGTTTGGAATCCTGTCCCAGTCCGTCGTCGTATATATGGCACCCCCGCGTGGTAATATCTGGATATTGCAACTCATTTTCCAAACGTATCAATAACATGGCTGTCAAAAGTCGTTTATCAACTACAGTCCAAATCACGACATCGTCGATACTTCCGATTATATTCACGTCCAATATATTTCTGTATTTACATTTCATTCTATAGTAAGTTCAAAAGGTTGATGTCATGAAACAACGCATGCTCGTTTATAAACAAAGTCACGTGACGCCCTCGTAGTTCTCGAAGGGTCTCGCGTTTTATCGCGAACATAGAATGTTGACAAAATATTGCTCAAAAGTTCGGAAGGATGGGTTCATCCCCCTTGAGAGTGATTTTGTGTGAGTGTGTGCGTGCGTTTGTGCGTGCGTGTGTCTGTGTATGCGCGCGTACTCGCGCGCGGGGGCAGCCCCTTCGGAAGGGATGCATCAGGCAGGCGGTCTGCTGAAAAATTTGCGTGGGAGTTCCCTTCAAAGCCCCCTCCCTCTTCCTCCCTGACGGTCTCTCCCTCCCTCTCCTGTGCATCCTCCCCCACAGAAGCAGCGGCAGCAGCAGCTTAGCCCCGCATCCAGCTTCCTCCAGCATCCAGCATCCCCACCCGAGCCCGGGAAAGAAGCAGCGTCAAAGTCCCCCTACCGTGGCACAGCCTCTCCCGATCCACGGAGGAGAAAGTGGAAGAGGGGGATAGAGGGGGAACTCATCCTCACCATCCGAGTGATGCCACAGCATCAACTGCATTCACAGCAGCAGCAGCGCTGAGAGTTGATCTCGTATTTCAGCGCATTTGGGAGAGAGGGAAGCGTTTACAGAAAGCCGCAAACTGCCCATGAAGATGTCCAACGCTGACATCGTCCTAAACGCCGCCGATCGGGTGGTGAAATGTGAGTAGGAAGACCCCCCATCCCCTGTCTCCCTCACACCCCCCATAAAAAGCCTTCATTTTGCCTTGAGATATTACATAACATCTTAGTTTTTTTGCTTCTTGTACCATGGCGTGAACGTGGCCTCTATTTTTTTCCCTCCCTCTCGATCAACGTAGTCGTGCATCCGTGGTGCATTCGTGGCCGTCAAGTTGTCTGTTTTTTTTAATGTTGACAAACAATCCTATTTTCTAGCTAGCCTACACCAACTCTGAGTGCGGCTACGTAGGCTGCGATGGGCGTATAAATTTTAAAAACGCAATCATGTATTTTTTATGTTTGTTCTCAAGCTGTCATCATTTGAATGTGTCTTAGCTCCGTGGCCGGGAGGGAGGTTGGTGGGAGTGTGGGAGGGGGATTTGAGGGTGTTGGGGGGGGGGGGGGGGGGGGTAACAGCTGAATGTTGAGATCCTGCTCCAAGATGGGGCAGTGATGCAGCAGGATTTTAACGGGGTGCAAGAATAAGAAGGTAGCATGGAATTAGAAACTAACAATATTAACTAACAATAATCGACTCATATTTATTGTATGCTAATCCAAACAAAGTCTGATCAATTGAGGATGATGAAGCAACCACAGTTGTGCCATAACTCATTTTATCCATAGCTCAGGGTACGCTAATGTATTCACCAGCCTTATTAGCGCGATAGCTGTGCAGCTCACTCAGGATCAGCAACTTTTGCACTTGAGGTGACAAAGTGTATAAAGAACGGTCTGAAATTTAAATGGCGGCCATGTAAATATTCCATGTCCATGTTTCTCCATCTTTTTACAAGAACGGCTTAAAAAAAAAAAACTTAACACTTCGTGACGATTTGAATCAATGCCCGAATCGCATCGTTTGTTATTGCCATGCTATCACGCGGGCTACCCTAGATTCTAACTTGTGCATTTCATCACACAGTTGCTGACACATCGTTATATTTGTGCTGGAGGCGCATGATTCATCTGTGTAGAATCCCCTCAATTTGATGTTTTGCAGAAACATTGTCTCATTAAATCCTCCATTGCTTCAAAGTAGCAATCGGTTGAGGCCATCGTGGGTTCCAGTAGATAAGTCCTGTCAAAACAAATAAATAAAATAAAAAAATGTGCCTCACTGTGGTGCGAGGAATGGTGATGCATCTTAGTCTGGGGGCTCTTGGGAAGCTACTGTTTATAAATAAAGGTGTTGTAATCAAAAAATGTTTAGATTCCGATTTGATTGACACTGCTTAAGATGGACATGTATTTGTTTAACAATGTTTAATATGGCAATTGTAGTATAAAATTGTGACACTGTAAAGAGACAGTATATTCATTAAAAAAAAAATAATAATAATAATGCATTTCATTTATAAGCACCTTTCAAAACTCTCAAGGACACTTTACACTCGCAGGATTTTTTTTTCTGTGGGTGAGCAGCGGCAGCCACACGCACCAGCATTCACTCCCGGAACTAAATAAATCAATATGTATGTATTGTATTGTATTTTCTACAGCTGCCCCCATTTCAAGCTCAGATAAGTCAGACCCATATAGCTTAGGTATTAACTTTTTTCTGATGAAAGAAGAAAGTCTAAAGTTTCTAAAGCTGAATCGAATGTTTCCTTGAGAGCTTTGAAAGGCGCTTAAAATGTACTGTATTATTATTATTATTATTATTATTATTATTATTATTATTATTATTGTTATTATTGTTATTATGTCGTCCTGAAACTCAATATTATATGGGTCCCTGGCACTGTAGTGGACACATTTTTGCACATTTTCTGGCAGTGTAGGAGTTTAAAAAATGGCGATTAAGACATCATTACTTATATTCATATTGTCTGCCTTACCAATTCCGAAATAAGGAAATCTCTTTACCCCGTCATTATTTTTCACAGGGCACCTTTTTAATGTTTTATTTTAATTGGATTGGATTGGATTGGATTGGATTTGCCTTTATTAATCCATTTATTTACCATATTTTCCAGTGTATAAGGCGCACTGGAGTATAAGTTGCACTCCCAATGAATGGTCTATTTTCATTTGTTTTTCCATATATAAGGCACACCGACTATAAGGTGCGCCTTCAATGAATGAAAAAAGGTTTCCCAAATATACAGTATAAATATATTAAAGTTTTCCAAATATAAGGCACACCACATTATAAGGTGCTATAGTGGAGGCTGGGATTCCACACTACTTCCTCAACAGAGGGAAATCGAGTCGTGGCTGCTGACAGTAGTTGCAAGACCTGTTGTGGCTTCACATACAAGCCGCATCTGCGTATAAGGCGCAGGGGCATCTTTTAAAGAAAATGAAAGATTTTGGGTGCGCCTTATACACTGGAAAATACTGTATGCTATTTTTATTTTTGCTGTTGTACAGAATGCTAGTTCATATGTCATGACCCTGATAGCATCATAGACCAAATAATATTTATTTTTGGACAATTCCTTAGCAGGCACGTGGGTATAATGACTATAATTTGGTAACAATACATTCAAATGGATTTATTCATTTATGCTTTCAAGCTAATGATATACAGTACTGTTCGAATGTATTATTTTTCATTCTAATTCAAACAAACAAAGATTTGATATCGCACTTTTTTTACGTTTGAGGTCTGTCCTCCCAGTTTCGTTTCAAAAAACAAATTTTACGACTACTTCCGTCTGGAAAAGCTAAAGATGGCAACAAAAAGCACCATTGTGTCACTTAGGTGATAAAAGTAGATGATTTTGATTGGTGGAGACGGTTGTTGTATGCGGGCCCTGTGTAGCTAACTACTGACGACAAGCCAGTTATTTTTATCCCCCCCAACTGAAAGTACAAGTTCATACCATCTCTTATTTCTATCGCACATCCTTAATGTGACAGAAGAAAGAGAATCTGAATGCATTATCTGCTGGCCTGTGCACTTTGTTTTGCAAGAGGACTGTCGTCACTATGGTGCGGGGAATGGTACTTCTGAGGGGTTCTTAGTGAAGGCGTTTTAATCAAAAGTAGGTCAAGTAGGTCATTATGAAGCAATATGAAGGTACATTCGAAACATGTCAATCCTTCGCCCTAAAAAAAGGAAATAGGTCTGAATTCAACTCCGTGTCCTAAGTGTCTTTCTATGAAAGTGTCATTCATGGTTATAAACCATCCATTGGCGTTCTTAGCTTGACTGGCATCCTGTGCAATTCCCTTCACCCGCCCCACCATCTCACCATCTCTTTTGATTTATTTTTTTTTTAATCTCATATTCGCTTATATCGACCGTATCCAAGCTTTATAGTGGAATCTCTTCGATAGAGAGAAACTCCATGACAGGACAGAAATTGTCAATACACGCCCCCCCCCCCATGTGGACACTATCAATTCAATCTCGTCATGATCCAGGAACTGTGAGACATATTAGTCTGAGAGGCTCTTAGTAAGCTTCTGTGTGTAAATGAAGGCGTTTTAATTAAAAACGGGTTAAGTAGGTCATTATGAAGCAATATTAAGATGCATTGGAAACATGTAATTTCTCTGTCTAAAAAGAAGGAAATATGAATATATTATTATTATTATTATTATTATTATTATTATTATTATTATTTATTATTATTATTATTATATATTTTTATTGTTATTATATATTTTTATTATTATTTATTAAGGCTTCATTCATAGTTATAAACTATCCAGTGGCGTTCTGAGCTTGACTGGCATCCTATGCAATTCCCCCCACCACCCCACAATCCCTTTTGTGATTTTATTTTATTTTATTTTTTTATCACAAATGAGTTTTAATCTACCGTATGCAAGCTTTAAAGTGGAATCTCTTTGTCAAAGGGAAACTCCGTGACAGGACAGAAATTGTCAATACACGCCCCAAAATAGACCCTATCAATAGTCATAATGCAGGAATGGTACATTGAAAACATGTATTTTTTTGCTCTAAAAAGAAGAAAATATGTCTGAATTTAACAGTGTCCAACATTTTTACTATTATTGTTTTTATTTTTAGTTTTTTATTATTAATTAAGGTGTCTTTCATGGTTATTAACCAGTGGTGTTCCTAGCTTGCCTGGCATCCTATGCGATTCCCTCCAACCCACCTCACCATCCCTTTTGTAATTTTTTTAAAAACTGTTATTCTCAAATGAGGTTTTATCTCCCGTATGCAAGGCTTAAAGTGGTCACTAGGAAAACTCCACGACAGGCCATAAATTGTCAATATGCACCCCCCAAGTAGACCCTATTAATCGTCATTATCCAGAAATAGTCACATTTTGCTATTCACATTTGATTCCTCCCTCACGCATCACATGTCAATGATATTAAGTTGCGAACGTCTACCTTCGTTAATTGCTTCTCTCGAAAGCTAACGCTGTCTTATTCGACGTAACCAAGAAGCCATTCAGCATTTCCCTACCCAACTCAAAATTGCTCATTAGCAACGCAACGCCGCATTATAGCGACTTTAACCCACAAACACGTCACTTGACAGCGGCCCGAGTTGAAACTCCTCAATTAGGCCGCAAATGCAGAAACAACAGTTAATTTCCTTTTTTTTTCATGCAGCAGCAGCGCGTATGAGAATGCCAAATGTAGTTTTCTGCATCGGCGCTGGCTCAACTCCAACAGTCAGCTGCTGCTTGCTTCTGCTGCTGCTGTTGCCCGGCAACATGCAGTATTTCATAGTTTGACTCCGTCGCTTGGGCGCTGAGCTTGGAGTCAGTTTATTTCGCCTTTTCACTGTACATCGGGCTGTGTGTTTGTATGTGTTGTACAATATAAACATTGTGTCTATCTGGGTTCTTTTTCCGTAAGGGGATTCATGAAAATATGAAGTTGTGTATGTACAGTATGTCGCCGATCTGCAGGTACTAAATACAGTGATACCTCGGCTTACGAACGCTTTAGCTCACAAACTTTTCACCTTACGAACATTAAATTCGCAAGAATATAATCTTGCCATACAAACTAGTTTTCGGCGGATGAACCAAACCAGAGAGCGCCACTGGCGGACTAGTCTTCCACACCTCCTTTGAGTGCAGACATGGTTTGCTATCGAGTGGAGTACTTCATCTATTATGGGACCGAAAAAGACCCCACCACAGGCTAGTGTTCAGCTAAAGAGGACACAAAACAAAATTACGGTCGAGCAGAAGAAGTAGATTATCGAAAAACACGAATGAGGTGTGCGTTTGTGTGAGTTAGCGTCCCAATACCAGTATGCTAAGTCGACCATTGCTACGTGTAGCCAAGGTTGTTTCTGTGTTGTCTAAGCAACTGTCTCAGGCAATAGCAGAGGTTGAAAAACATCTGTTGATTTGGATTAATGAAAAGCAGCTAGCAGAGGACAGTGTGAGTGTGGGTATTATTGCCGAGAAAGCACGGCAACTTCACTCGGATATCATCAAGAGGCAACCTGGAAGTTCGTCATCCATTGACAACTACCATCACCAAGGTAAATAAAATAATAATAATAATAATAATAATAGTCACAGGATATATTTTTCTGTGGGCGAGCAGCGGCAGCCACACGCACCAGTGTTCACTCAAAATAACTCAAATAGATGGATAGCTAGCGAACAGCTATCTAATAGATATCTAACCAACTAGATAGATAATAGATAGCCAGATAGCCAGCTAGCCTGCTAGATCGCTAAAAGACAGAAAATGGATGGCAAATAGCTAATAGTCCAACTTCCAACGCTTGTGCACGTCTGTGTGCGGACAATGTGTGCCGCTAATGTGTCAAAGCGCACATCGCCATCACAGATACACACTGCACCCTGCAAACATTTTTTTTCTTCCCCCTTTCTCCTCTTCCTCCTCCTCCAATTAAAAACACTTGCTGCCGCTTGCCTCATTATCCCGGGAGCGGCGGCTTTGAGAGTTCTCATTCATTGTTAAAGAACATGTTGATCACGTTCGCTTTAAAGGACAACCGACGTCTCCGGACAAGTTGTGTCCATAATTTGTAAAATTGCTTCAAATGACTTCTACTGAGCGTATTTTAATAAGATTCCACCGCATATAGCTATATTTTACGTTTTAAGACTCACGCTGAATATTCAGGAAGTTTTGTTTTTAAGTTGGTGACGAGTCCTTACGTGACATCACTAAAGGAACGCCCCTGACCGAAAAAAAGACACATTGTAGCAGTCCTTCCATCACGTCAATGTATTTTGTTGTACTTGTTTGGTCTGACAACCTCGTGTTCCATCCAAAAGCCGCCAGAAGAGGGCGTCCAAGATCCATATAAGGAATTTATCAGCCTGTGGAAACGGAGGTAGCCACAGGAGGTCGCCATTTTGTGCCTCTTTTTTTGGGTGAGACATTTCCCCCCAATGTTGCCTCAAAATGGCACGAAATACATTCTTTAATCGATTGCAAACATGTATGCTTTCCTCTTCAGAACTATTTGAATCATATTCATAACTGGATGTGTAACAAGAAAGCATATTCTCCGAATCTGAAGCCATTGTTTTGATTCTGCAGCAATGCAAGATGTCTTGGCGTGATGTCACGAACTGGGGGCGGGACTTTCTGAAAATGCCCAATTCGCAGCTCATTTTTTTGCAGATTTTGGACACTTTAAGTAATTTTTATTGGTGTTTTGCATTTGACTAAAAATATCATCCTGCGTGTTTTGGGTATTTTAGATGCTATAAAACGTTTTTCTGATGCCAGTTAAAAAACAAAAAAGTGACGTCGCTTGTCCTTTAAGCTTTGAGGCACGTTCCTTTTTTCTTCGTTTTTGCTTGGAACCGCCCAAAGGCCCCACCAAGCTCGTCTATGCGGGGCTCAAATCTACCAGGCGACTTGGTGAACATTACCAGTGTAGGAATTTGCAACTTTGCAATCATCTGTCTTATTTTTTTTTCTCCATTAATCTGAATTATTTACAGCGGCTTCGTGTAAAAAGAGTCTCTCCGTTAAGCCTGATGATCTATAGATTAACGTCAATTCGCAGAGCCTGAAAGCTCGTGGTCACAGCCCCCGGGGATCAACCCCCACATCAGATGAATAACCTTTTCGTGACATGGAATAATGATCTCTTTTTCACATTTTCACAGCCGGTTTGTAGCGCTAAGTGACTAGCGTATATTCATGGCCATTAGATTCTGCATTCCAGGGAATCTTTTGGTGCTTTTTTGAGCTTTGTAATGGGACATTTCGGTGCTGTTGGACAGTCTGTGGCTGAATTGATGCATGGCTTGAGTAGCCCGCGATGAGACGAGAGCACCAATGCATATATTGGACTGCCGCAGCTTGGAATTGAAGCGGATTTACTGTATGTGGGACAGGAAATGTGAGGCAGTCTCTTTTCAGCAATGGATGCTACAGCTTTGAGTTTGATTTCACCATTTAGCTTGTAGCGGATGTGTTGCACATTTTACCATGACGTCCCCGATCCACTGGTGAAAAGGACGCCTTGATCCTCTCCTGTTTCATCTAGAACTACTTCATGCAACAAAGAAATGGCAGAAAGTGCTTAAGACAGACTGAATGTCTCTGCCTCATGTGTTCTGTCACATTATTTGTTATTTAGTTTTTGTTGTTGTTGTTTTGACTTCAAGATGGTGCCGCGAGAGTGTCTACCTTTACAGCAGCTCCTGTATTTTGTTTTTCTGCTTCTTCCTTTCATTTCCTCTTACTTTCATAACTTTGCTGCTGTGAAATGTAAATTTTCTCCACTGCGAGACTAATAAAGGCTAATCCAATTCGATAAATAACGCGATGGTGAATTGTTGTGTGTTGCACCAAGACTACTATTTGATACTAGTTGACACAAATTCACAGCAGACAAATCAGCCCATTTCCAATTGAGCTTGGCCGCCATCTTGTGCATTTTCTGGGACGCTACATTGGAGTCCAGACACCTCAAAATGACACGGAATAAATTATTTAATCGATTGCAAACATTTATGCTTTCCTCTTCGGAACTATTTGAAGCATATTCATAACTGGATGAGTAACAAGAACGCATCTTCTCCGAATCTGAAGCCATTGTTTTCATTCTCGAGCAAGGCAAGCCATCTTGGCGTGACATCAAGAAAAAGGGGGAGTGTCCTTCTGAAACTGAAACTTTCTGAGGTCATTTTGAAGTAGTTTTGGGACACTTTAACTCATTTTTATTGGTGTTTTTCATTTGACTAAAAATATCAGCCTGCGTGTTCTGGGTGTTTTAGATGCTATAAAACGTTTTTCTGATGTCAGTTCGGAAACAAAAAAATGGTGTCGGTTGTCCTTTAATGTTCTGTTTATTTTAAGGTGTTTGTAATCTTTTGCCATCACCTTTTTATACCAAGTGAAGAAAGCAAGCCATTCAAATATCGAAAATATATAGCTTTGGTCATGCACGAGTAGCTAAAGGAAGTATCAGGCAGTCTATTTCAATACCTGTCACCATATGAAAAACAAATCTTTACTTCTACGTATTCGAAAATAAATTATCGTGCCAGCCGTACCTTTGAATAATTTACTATTTGGGTCCGCAAATGGATTTATTGTCCTTATGCATATTAAACAAGCCATATTTTTAGAATACATTGCACACGCCGCATACAACAAATGTATGTCGCTACTGCCTTTGGCAAAAAAAAAAAAGGTTTTCCGCATGGTTATCCGTCTCGCTCACTCTCGAGTGGAGTTTGCGGCGAGTCTTTGCGTCTTTGGAGTCATATTGATTTTGATGTCCCATGTGTCTGTTGTTTCCCTAGCTGTCCCCTTCCCCCTAAGCCACCGCCTTACCATGAAGGAAGTGTTTGACTGTGAAGGGAAACCTCGAGTGGATCTCCTCAAGGCCCACCTTACCAAGGAGGGCCGTGTGGAAGAAGCCGTGGCATTGCGGATCATCAATGAAGGAGCGGCAATCTTGCGCCAGGAGAAAACCATACTGGACATTGAGGCGCCTGTCACAGGTAGTTTTGACATTACGTTTGTCCCATCTCAGGGAAAATGTCCTCAGTGCTGTATACCCGTGGTCCCCAACACCCGATCAATCAATACCGGGCAGCAGACCGGTACACAATGAATTATTTATTTATTTTTTTGTTAACTCATTCACTGCCAGACTATATGCAAAAATGCTCATTCATAATCATTTGTAAAAATATGTCCACTCCAGTGCCAGAGTTTTTGTCATTTTCACTCAAATTGCCAAACCCACAGAATATTGAGTTTTAGGACTACATCAACATTTAATACAGCATAAGAAACCTTAAACTTTTTTCTTTAATCAGAAAAAAATTGTGTTAATTCCTAAATTAAATGGGTCTGGAAAAAGTGTGGGAATGTGGGAATGCCGCTCCACGTTATATTTTCAATTCCCGAATAAATTTGGGGATGGCAGTGAATGAGTTACACGAGTCGCGGTGTTTTATTTTGAAACGTCTTTTATTTTGAAACAACCGGATTTTCGTCTCTGTTACATCACCTCATTTAGCACCAAAATTTAACTCAAAATTGTCAGGCGTTGACCAGTTTAGAAAAAGTTTGTGGACCACTGCTGTCGACCTTTTAAGCAGCTATGCTAAATCAGGTCCCAATAAGTCTGCTTTGCTGCATCAAGTGTGTGAGATTTTGATGTCTGTTGCAACTACTCGGCGTATTAACTTAAAAGGCGTTTGCAAAAATTGTTGGCTGCGTCTGAGTCTGCGTATGTCTCCCTCTGATCAACCTAAGTTGTGGCCTAGTTTTAGTCTACGCCGAACATGCCAGAAAAGACATTTTTATTCTGGGTGTACAGTCGATATATTTCCTCAAGCTGGGATATTTTTTTCCAGCTTGAAAGGTTGACCAATATATTTAGCTACTCCACTATTTCTCCACTGTGAGACTAATAAAGGCACATCCAATCCAATCCAATCCATCATGTTGACCAAAAACAAGTCATTTTACAAAGAATGGATAGTTCTAAAATTGATTCATTTCCTGCAAACTTTTTGTCGAGTTACCTTTTCATGACAATGATTCCATTTCTCATCTTTGTTGTTCAACTAAAAATGATTTTCACACAAGTTCGGAAACTACGTTTTCGCTCAGGAGAATGAAATATGGATGATGTACCAAATGGTGCACACCAACGCCCATCGCAACGATTGGTCACCTAAATGAAGCTTCAATTGGGTGTCCATTAGGGGGGTCAGATCACACTGAGAGTTTTCATCGAGCAAAAATGGATGTTTGTGCACATTCATGTGTATACGCGACCACATGCGTACGTGTGTGGTCGTGTTTGATTGCTTTAGTCACACAAGCAGTCACCCACGCACATCGCTCCAAGCTCGGAGTGGGCGAAGGCCACTGTGGAGCTGATAGGGGAGACGGGAAAAGAGAGAGAGTTAGCAGAGAGGGGGACAGTTATGAAAAATTGAAGGCCATAAGGAATTGAGATGTTAGTTTGCAATACGGATTCATCCATTGGTCGATCGAGGACAACACAAATGTATATCTAATTTCTTCACAAAAATCATAACATTCCACATAACAGTGAAGTATGAAAGGGGTGAGAAAGCAAAATTAATTCTGGGAGGGGAAAAAAGTGCAGCTGCAAATGGTGACTAAGCAGCGTCCAGTGTACATTATCTGAACTTGAAATGGGGGCGGCTGTACAAAATACAATATCTATTAGCTATCTAGCTGGCTGGCTCGCTCTCTGTTGGCTATATAGATGGCTGGCTGCCTATCTGTTGGCTATATGGCGGGCTATCTATCTATCTATTGGTTATATGGTTGGCTAGCTATTGGCTATGTGGCTAGATAGCTGGCTATCTGTTGGCTATATGGATAGCTCGCTTGCTATTTGAGTCAGGAAACATATTAGCTAGCTAGCTATCTATTGGCTATCTATTAGCTAGCTAGCTAGCTTTCTATCTTTTTGAGTTATTCCGGGTTGAGTGAACGCTGGCGTGTGTGGCTGCCGCTGCTCACCGACAGAAAAACGTATCCTGTGACTGTAAAGTGGCCTTGAGAGTTTTGAAAGGTGCTTTATTATTATTATTATTATTATTATTATTATTATTATTATTATTATTATTATTATTAAATTGTTGTGATCACGCGTGTGATGAACAAAATATCTTTAACATCAGTCTGTGATTCAGATATTTTTAGGCCAGCAGAGAAAGCCTTGCAGGCCCTGCCGGCCCAACACTTTGGGGTGAAAGATGATTCGCTGTTTTGTTTGGATTTCAAAACTAGCTCCATTTTGGCCGATGGGGGAATTTGAAATCATTTCAGGTTTAAAGCGCTTGCAACCTCAAAGCTGATTTAACGTTCATTTTCCTTATATTGTTTTGCAGTTTGTGGGGACATCCACGGGCAATTCTTTGACCTCATGAAGCTTTTCGAAGTGGGCGGATCACCAGCCACGACACGCTACCTGTTCCTGGGGGACTATGTCGATCGTGGCTACTTCAGTATTGAGGTGAAGAAAAATTGGAGAAATGACAACGTATTCTTATAAAATGTCATTTTTTTCCCAACTGTTTTTTTTTTTTTTGTCTCCACAGTGTGTTTTATATCTTTGGTCACTGAAAATCCTCTATCCAAAGACACTATTTTTACTGCGTGGAAATCATGAATGTAGACATTTGACAGAATATTTCACCTTCAAACAAGAATGTGAGTACCCCTCGGTATTCGTTGTGCACAGTGCATTGCATATTTTTTTTCATATTACTTTATTTTCCGAGACGTTTTGAAAGTTGTACGCCCGACGTAAAAGTTGCACGCCCCGAGCGTCCGGGCAGATGTTATTTCAGACACTGGTATAAGGCACAACGTAGTATAAGGCGTACGCCCAATGAATGGTGTATTTTCAGGCGCACCATTAATGAATGAAAAAAAGTTTTCCAAAAATAATATATAAACATTATCCAGTGTATAAAGCACGTCGAAGTATAAGGCGCATCCCCAATGAATGCTCTATTTCCAAACTTTTTCCATATAAAAGACGCACCATAAAGGACTGAAAAAGTTTTCCAAACATAATACACACACACACACACAGGGCGGCTCGGTAGTCGAGTGGTTAGCACACCGGCTTCACAGTGCAGAGGTCGCCGGTTCGCGTCCCAGTCCGGCCTCCCTGTGTGGAGTTTGCATGTTCTCCCCGGACCCGCGTGGGTTTTCTCCGGGTCCTCCGGTTTCCTCCCACACTCCAAAAACATGCATGGCAGGCAGATTGACCACTCCAAATTGTCCCTAGGCGTGAGTGTGATAGTGACTGTTGTATGTCTTTGTGTGCCCTGCGATTGGCTGGCAACCAATTCAGGGTGTCCCCCGCCTCGTGCCCGAAGACAGCTGAGATAGGCTCCAGCAACCCCCGCGACCCTAATGAGGAATAAGCGGTACGGAAAATGAGATATTCACAAACATAATATAAAAAAAAGGAAATATAGCATTCATTGGGGATGCGCCTTATACTCCGACGTGCCTTATACACTGGAAAATGTTTATATACAAAAATTCCCATGTATAAGGCACAACCCCACTGAATGGTGTATTACCAAACTTTTGCCATATGTTATGCGCACCGCCAATGAATGAACAAAGTTTTCCAAACATAATATATAAAAATTGTCCGGTGTATAAGGCACACAGTAGTATAAGGCGCACCTCCAATGAATGGTGTATTTACAAACTTTTTCCACATATAAGGCGCACCATAAATGAATGGAAAAAGTTTTCCAAACATGATATATAAATATATTTTTAAAATCCGCTGTATAAGGCACACCCACAATGAATGGTGTGTTACTAAACTTTTTCTATTTGTAATGTGCACCATCAATGAATGAAAAAAGTTTTCCAAACATAATATATAAAAATTGTCCGGTGCTTTTTCCAAATATGAGGCACACAATGAGAAGGATTGAATGGACTCAAATCACATCAAATTAAGTGTCATTGCATATGTGCCATCCTCCATTTTTCTTTCTTTCATGACCACTGCACGGGTTTTTTCGTGGATCGGAGGCGTCACTTTTGGCTAATTTTCCTTCCTTTGTTCATCAGGTAAAATCAAATATTCGGAGCAGGTTTACGACTCGTGCATGGATGCTTTTGACTGCCTTCCTCTGGCTGCGCTCATGAACCAACAGTTTCTGTGTGTCCACGGCGGACTGTCACCTGAAATACACACTTTAGATGATATTAAAAAGGTAAGACCGCCGCGGGCCATATCGCAGCCGCGAACATATTTTTTTTTCTTTCGTCATTTGAATGTCTGTACCCTCCTGTCATGTTAAGTTGGATCGGTTCAAGGAGCCGCCGGCTTTCGGGCCCATGTGTGACCTGCTGTGGTCGGATCCTCTGGAGGACTTTGGCAATGAGAAAACACAGGAATATTTCAGTCACAACACAGTACGAGGTTGCTCCTACTTTTACAGGTGAGCTCACATCAACCCTGTCTCGAATGAAGCGTCAGTTTGAATTCATTTCTGCAATTCACGCTAATTATTGGACTCCATTGCATCTTCTCCGAGGACCAGAAACGATTCATGCATTCGTGCACAGTTACTGACCATTTGCACCTTGACTACGGTCAGGATCTATCTTTGAGGAGCAGGCTGCAACGTCATTGTCATTTATCCGCCCGTGACATTTTACCAGCGTTGCTATTTTACCGGCATTAGGACGGAAGAAGGAGTCCTTTGGGCTCACATGTGACATTATTGCTTCTTTATGTACAAGAAACGCTTCATAAGCTGAGGCAGAATGATGTGAACAGTCAATTAAATAAAAGCGTATGATCCAATATAATCATCGCAACTTCTATGATACTCGCACGTCTTTGCCAAAATCAATATACCGTATTTTCCGGTGTATATGGCGCACACAAAAGCCTGAATATTCTTCAAAAGATGACCCTGCGCCTTATATGTGAAGTAATATTTAGCCATAACCGGTCTCGCAATGACTCTCAGGAGCCACTGACTCCATTTCCCCCTTGTAGAAGAAGTTGTGGCTAACCCCAGCCTCCACTGTAGCACCTTATACTGTGGTGTGCCTTATATTTTGGACATTTTTTATATACAGTAAAGTCTCGATAGTACTGCTTATTACGATACTATTTCTATGAAAATTTACATGCCGCAGGATCGGATTTATATCGATAGTCCGGTTATATCGATATTTTTTCCGACTCCCAAGAATATCGATATAATGAGACTTTACTGTATTTATATTATATATTTGGAAACGTTTTCATTCATTGAAGGTGCGCCTTATAGTCCGGTGCGCCTTACATATGTAAAAACTTTGAAAATACAGCATTCATTGGGGGTGCCCCTTCGGTGCGCCTTATACACCGGAAAATACGGTACATAAAATCGATTTTAATTTGTTAGTTCACTTGTGTCTTCATTAGTTTTTTGCTGACTGTGCGTTTTTGCAGCAAAAATGTGCTTTTTGTCACTTCTTGTGGCGTAGGTCTAATTTGACTTGATTGTTCGTGAAGAAAAAATAGCCGTAATCAATTTAACACTGTACTGATTGTTGTTTATTGAGTGGGGCAAAAGTATATATACTATACTATACTATACTATACTACATTATAAATACTATATAGTATATGAAAAAGCTTCAGTAGGACGCAATCCGCAACCACCGTATACAATTTGATGACGGTGACAATCAAAACCTGGCATTATTATTATTTGTTGTAATAATTATATTAAGAATTATTATATTATATTAATAATAATCTTAAAATTATAATAGTAATAATAATAATCGTCATCATCATAACCATAGTCATAATTATAATTATTATTATATAATATAAAATGATAAAATAAATATAAATAATAAAGTAAAAAATATAAATAATAATTCTTATATTACTACTACTAATAATAATGATCATAAAATTATTGTTGTTGGTATTAGTATGATTGGTCAGTAATAATTGGCCATAAATAATAATTATTATTATTATGATTATTATGATTAGTCTTAATATAATAATCAGAATAATAATATTAAAAATACTTATATAATATAAAATAAAATAAACATCACATAGTAAAAAATATAAATAATTCTTATACTATTACTAATACTACTACTACTAATAATAATAATTGGGCATAAAGAATAATAATTATTATGATGATTATGATTAGTATTATTACTATTATTGTTAGCTTTTATTTTGTGTTCATTACACACAAAGCAAACTTGAGCATCACCACATGAGCCAGCAGCCACACCCACATGTTGACATTTATTCGCAAATGCCACGTCTTTTTTATTGTATTTTTTCTTCTCCTCCATCGAAAGTCATCGCTGGGTCATTGCGTCGCATACATCGAAACAAACGAAAGCAATGATCAGCGGGCTAACTGATCAATTTTATGAGGGTGTTTGCAACACACAACTTCTTCCATCTCCTTCTCTCTCGCTCAATCTCACTTGTCAGATTTCTCACTTGCGCTCCCTCTCACTCGCAGGCTCACCGACACATAATTTCACAAAGGAAGGAAGAAATGTGAGCCTCGGGCTGTGTTCGTGTGTGTGTGTGTGTGTGTGTGTGTGTGTGTGTGTGTGTGTGTGTGTGTGTGTGTGTGTGGGTACGTGCGTGTCTGATGAATCAATCGAAACCGTTGGAGTGAACAGAAAATAATCAAGTACATGTTGTACTTTAGGATGTTTATTTCCTGCTTTAATCAGCATTCTTTATTCAAAACCAAAAGGTTAAGAAAAACATGAGCTCTCATAAATGCAAAGTTCTTGTTTTATTTTATTTTTTTTAAACACTAGCTGAGTCCAACATTTTAAATTGTCTGTCCTCGCGATCAGCCATTGAGGAGCAGCTATTTCTGTAATTTATATATATGGGCCACCTTGGGAACGTTCTCCATGTGACCTAGATAAAAGAGGGATGGCACAGTTTTGCCAGGTGCTCAGGGCACAGCAGGTTTCTTGTTTTCCTTCCAGCGCCAACCTTGGTACGTTTAAATATTTCAAACGCTTGTGAATGTTTGATGGCTTCGTGGATAGGCAGCGGCGAAGTGCCGGAGGACAGGAAGATGATGGGAGGTGTGCGCAACACGCTGTGTTAGATTCCAAAGTGACTGGATTTTAACTATTGATGAGCATCGGTGTAAAGTCAATTAGTCACTTGGAAGGAAATATTCAGCCGAGTCCAACACAATTGCTTCCAAAAATGCTCTGATTTCAAATGAAAATGGGCAATCCACAGCTACAACTGTGACTTTGTGAAACATCACAAAACAATCTTCAACTTCTGGCTTTATGATTATCATTAGCTCTCACACCAAAAAGCAAAATCCACTCGTGAAATGAGTCACTCAGAGGATCTAACAGTTTAGCATAGCGTATGTAGCTTGGATTGGATTGGGTTATTAGCCTTTATTAGTCTCGCAGAGGAGAAATTTACATTTCACAAGAGCAAAGTGATGAAAGGAATTGGAAAGGAAGAAGTAGAAAACCAAAATACAGGACCTGCTAGCCACTCTTGCTGCGCCATCTTGAAGTCAAAAGAACAATAAATAAAAAAAAATATGACAACACAAAAACACAGCCATTCAATCATAAGCACTTTCTGCACCCTTTGTTGTATGAAGCAGTTCTAGATGAAAGAGGTAAGGATCAAAGTGTCCTTTTCACTAGTGGATCAGGGACGTCATGGTGTAATGTTCATTTCTGCTACATGCTAAATGTTGAAAGCAAACACAAAGATGCAGCATCTGTAGACGAAAACAGTCCCACATCTCCTGTCCCATGTAAATCCGCTTCAATTCCAAGCCGCCACAGTTCCACATACGCATTGGCGCTCTGCGCTGACGCTTCTTCTCATCACGGGCTCCTCAAGCCATGCAAAAATGCTCAATTGCCCCAGAGCTGTTCAGCGATGACAGTCAAATGGCACAGAAATTCCTCCCAATCAAAAACGGTGCTGCCATATTCATGCTGCCGAAAAGGCGCAACCGCTACGCAAAATCTCCACCTTGATGAATTTTGTGGGCAAAAATGTTGAAAAACAATCCGTGTCCATTCCACACGACATATAAATACTCCAAGTGACAAAAGAAAACACAAAAACAACAAAACACTGGCGCCATCTTGGACTTCTCCAATACGCTAACATGCTTCCTGCTAATATTTAAACATACGGCGGCGTTTAATGAAATGCATCAGTCAGAACGTTAGCGAGCAACTATCAATGAAAGCCCTCTGGAGTCACAAACGTTTTGTGCTACCTTTTGTCTTTTTGACGGAACATGTTAAGAAGAAAATGTTAGCTCAGTTATCTCCATGCTATGCTAACAACAATTGCAACTACCAGTATTTGTTATTGGGATGATGTACTGGTACAAGTGACTGATCGTGCCAGACTAAAGACTGTCTGTCTTTTCTTGGGGGGGTCATATGGTACAACCTAAAGGGCAACAACATGGAAACAAAAGCCATTATTCATAAATATATAATTTAATTTGAAACCCAAGGGCTCGAAGATGTTCAAAATGACATAACGCCTTTCACGGTATTGCATAACTGCTGCGTTGAGAGCTGCTCTATGGTGCATCATATTCATAATGCAGCATGGAAGCATCTCCATTGTCAGACCTTCTTTCTCAAGGAATTTCATATGCAGTCTGAGAGTGTGGAGATCTTCACATAACAATACCATGTTTTATAAAACTTTTTTTTTTAAATCCAAGACCTCATCAGTTAGACTTTGATGTGTATAAATGAGCCAATGAAATGTACAGTATATGCATTGCATTTTTTGTAGTGATTATAGTGCTTCATTTTCTCTCCGTTTATAACTGGGTGGCAGGAAGCTATCAGTGCCTCTTGCAGGGCTATTTTGTCTTGTTTGTCTCGTAGTTGCACAGGTTTTTTCTTTTTCTCCACAGGCTTGCGTCATCCTCTGCAAGTGTTTCATTAATATATTTATAAGCGATACATTTTGTTGTATCTACTCCTGAGTTGTTTTATAATCATTAACTTGACATTCTGTTGTGTTGCGTGAGACGTCAAAATTGGTTCATGTCACCTGGTTGATTAACTCATTCGCTGCCAGACGAAGCGCAAAAAATGTGTCCACTCCGGTGCCAGGGTGTTTGTCATTTTCATTCAAACTGCAAGACCCATAGAATATTGAATTTTAGGACTACATTCGATGCGCCGTAAGAAACCTTCTTTCATCAGAAAAAAAGAGTTACAGTTAACATCCGAAATCCGACAATAACATTTTAATTCTACACCTGGCACCGCAACGCGCTAGCAGGCCGGCAACGCGTAGGACAATTTTGGTCAGCCAGCATGTCACACACTCGCACAGCCATCGACCGTGTGATGGCACCAGAGGGGAGGGAGTTTGCGTGTCATTTAGCCTCCGAGTCGCTATTCAACATTTTGAATGGATTTTGACTTACGACCATTTCGACTTACAACAGTTTGCTCAGAACGGAATTCGGTCGCAAGTCGGATGTTACCTGTAATCCCTAAATTATATCTGTAGTTATCTGAGCTTGAAATGGGTGCGGCTGTACAAAAGACAAATGCTATCCTCTCAAGGGAGGGAAAAATATTGCGAGAGGTTTAACCAGCGCTTCAACTGCAAAAAAACAAAAACAAAACCCGAACAAATTCGGAAATGGCGATCCACGTTGTGATTTCCAATTCCCGAAGACATTCGGGAATGGCAGTGAATGAGTTGATTTATTTTGAATGATATGGGATTTGGGGACAAAAGCTGAATTGGCTGGGGGATGCACAGTTTGAGTAACAGGTTTTGGATGTGATTTGTGGGGTCCCTCAGAGATCAATGTTGGGACCATTTCATTTGCACCTGTATGTAAGTGTTGAAATTCATATTTTATGCTGATGACAACATATTTTTTTAAAATAATCCATTCAGAAATTAAATTAAATCAAATTTAAAGATTTAAATCAAAATTAAAGAAAGGTGTGATAAAAAACATAAATAATACTAAATTCATTATATTACGAAAGTATGAATCAAATCGTCAGGTTGAGGTACAATTACAAAGGGGTAAAAAATGGAACACAGTAATTCTTTAGTTTATTAATTGTGACCCGATTCGCTGAAACTGTACACATTAATCTGGTTGACTTCAAACTTTAAATTAATCTGGAAATTATTCGTGGCCCTTCAGTTCTTCCACAGTTTTGAATATTACAACCATCCAATGCAATAAAAATGTTCTTGAAAAAATACAATTGTTGTTCTAATATGTTGAATGTCTTTTTTTTTCAGTTATCCGGCTGTTTGCGAGTTCCTACAGAGCAATAACCTATTATCAATTATCCGAGCGCATGAGGCACAAGATGCCGGGTAAGTTCTCGCCGTGTTTTATGGATACGCATTAAAGCGCTATATAAATCCATATGCATTTTTTTCTATTGTATTGTATTGTATTGTATTGTATTGTATTGTACATGAAAAGACGAAACAGTGCGTTTAAAGAAATCATTATTTGCTGGTATTGTCATTAATCATCCCCAGTTACCGGATGTATCGTAAAAGCCAGACCACAGGATTCCCATCCCTCATCACCATCTTCTCTGCACCAAACTACTTGGATGTTTACAACAACAAAGGTGAGCTAATTAATGTGTTAATAATAATAATCATAATAATAATACATTTCATTTATAAGCGAATTTCAAAACTCTCAAGGTCACTTTACAGTCACAGGATCAGTTTTCTGTGGGTGAGCAGCAGCAGCCACACGCGCCAGCGTTCACTCAACCCGGAAGTAACTCAAATAGATAGAAAGCAAGCCAGCTAGCTAATAGATAGCCTACAGATAGCCAGCTAGTTTGCTAGCCAATAGATGGCTAATAGATAGCCAGCTAGCTAGCTAATAAATGGCTTATAGATTGCTATTAGATAGCTAACTAAATAGCTAATAAATAGCTAGCTAGATAGCCAGCCAGCCAGCCAGCTAGACAGCTAATAGATAGCCATTATATAGCTAGCCAAATAGCTAGCTAGATAGCTAATAGATAGTTAATCTAGCGACCGTTTCCCCCCGTCAAGCTACTCGTGCACGACGCAGTTTACTTTGGCTCGTCTCAATCTGGACAGGATGTGTTTCTTGGGGAACTTAAGGGTGGTACACCCAAATTGACTGACCCCTCCCATGTCTCCGGGTACAATTAACGGATAGCCTCATTTCAAAAACATTATGCTTCTACTTTTATTTTGCCATATCGCTAAATGAAATCTCAAAGTCATCCTAGTCTTCATCATTCCGATTTGACAGATGCGGCTCATGAGATTGTGGCGTCGTACCTAATGTTATGGCCGCTGAGCATATGCAGCAATATACGTAGTCGCTTACAGCTTGCGAACAAGACGAAGGAATCAGGAAGCCCCCCGTGTGTTGGTGCTCTCAGATCTTGCGTCTTGCCTTCCATTGGCTGTGGGATATGGGGAGCGTGGGTGGGACCGTAGGCAGGCTGACTACAGTATCATCACCAGGTGGCTTTACTTGCCTCTTGAAGTATTAGCCAGCGGTGGCTTGGCCTCAGTTATGCCATCTACTGGATGTTTCCTGCTTACTTCTACGGGAACGTTTTTGTTTATATCTATTCTAGCGAGGTGATAGGCAGAACAATTTAATAATAATAATAATAGTAATAATAATAATAATGCATTTCATTTATGAGCGCCTTTCAAAACTCAAGGTCACTTTACAGTCACAGGACAAGTTTTTTTCTGTGGGTGAGCAGCACATGCGCCAGCGTTCACTCAACCTGGAAGTAACTCAAATAGATAGAAAGCTAGCTAGCTAGCCAATAGATAGCTAATAGCCAGATAGCTAGCCGGCCAGCTAGATAGCTAATAATTAGCTATATAGCTCACTAGCTATTTGAGTCAGGAAACATATTAGCTATGTAGCTAGCTAGTTAGCTATCTATTATCTATCTAGCTATCTATTAGCTAGCTAGTTAGCTTTCTATCTACATTATTTAAGTTAATTAAAAAGGTAAATTGATAAAGTTAATTACCGATGCAATCTTCAAGTCAAGTCACGAAACATATTAGCTATCTAGATAGCTAGCTTTCTAGTAGCTATCTAGCTAGCTGGCTACCTATTAGCTATATAGCTCGCTTGCTACCTATTTGAGTCAGGAAACATATTAGCTATCTCGCTAGATAGTTAGCTATCTATTCGCTATCTAGCTATCTATTAGCTAGCTAACTAGCTTTGTATCTACAATAGTTGAGTTATTCCGGGTTGAGTGAACGTGAACGTGAACGCATGTGGCTGCCGCTGCTCACCCACAGAAAAACTTATCCTGTGACTGTAACGTGACCTTGACAGTTTTGAAAGGCGCTTATAAATGAAATGTATTATTATTATTATACAGCTAATAGATAGCTAGATAGACAGCCGGCCAGCGAACTAGATAGCAAATAGCTAGCTAGCGAGATAGCTGCTTCCACTGGATGGCATAAGGTACAATTCACCTGTGTTGCCATCTGTTGCCGTTGATTCAATAAAATAATAGCTTTGTTTTCAACAGGCGGAGATCATCAAGATGGTTGCTATTTCGGCATACAGTGGCGCCTTGAGAGTTTTTTTCCGAAACAGAGCGATTTTTTTTTTTTTTTTTTTTTGCTTTGACCTGCGAGACAATAATTGAGTTATGAGCGAGCAGCAGTTCGACCTTTTCAATGCCACTCCCAGTTGACCTAAACATATTGCACAAACAGGAATCCATCCATCTTGTGGGTTTAAAACAACCACAAAGCTCTGCTTTAAGGAAGTTCCATTAGCTTTATGCTCACAAAAATGCAATCAACCATAGACAGGCTAATTGGATAACATTGGTCTTGCGATTGTACTGTATAATCACTTCAACAATGAGAATTTGATCAAAAATAGTGCAGCAACACATGTAGACAGACACTATCACAATACTCCTGTGTGAAAAGCTGGCTTGCCCAATTTTTTTTTTTTTTCGTATTTTTAACTCATTCACTGCTATTCCCGAATTTATTGGCAGTGAATGAGTTAACATGTTGCTGCTTTTCTTTCCCAGCTGCTGTCCTCAAATACGAAAACAATGTCATGAACATCCGACAGTTCAACTGCTCACCTCATCCCTACTGGCTACCCAACTTCATGGACGTCTTCACCTGGTCGCTGCCGTTCGTTGGAGAGAAAGGTATGGCGTGTGCCCGGTTTTCCGCTTTGCTGCTTTTCTTCATGCTTATGTAATGATCTACTACCTCCATGGATCATTGCTCGATTACCAAACCTGTTACCTACGCTCTGATTCTTTCTCCCCCTTTAGTCACAGAGATGCTGGTGAATGTGTTGAGTATATGCTCCGATGACGAGCTAATGAATGATGAAGATGAGATATTCGACGGTAAGTGTCCCAATTTAGCAATGTTTGAAACCTTTTGAGCCTTGTGAGCCTTTTGTCAAGTAGCTCACATTGAAATTGAACTTTGTCGTATTTAACTCGTTCACTGCAATTCACGAATTAATTGAAAATATGACATAGACGGCCATTCCCAAATGTTTTCAGGTTTTTGTAGTTTTTTTATGCTTGGGTGCCGATAAAGCGCTGGTCACGGCCTCTGGTAATGTTTTTCCCTTCCACAAGGGGCAGCATTTTCCTTTTTCTCATATTAGCACTTTGTTCCAGCTTCATCTGTTGTTAAAGCGCTATATAAACCAATATGTATGTATTGCATTGTATTTCGGACAGCCACCCTCATTTCAAGCTCATATAACTCTAGACCTGTATGATTTAGGCATTAAGTATTTTTTTCTGATGAAAGAACAGAGTCGGTGGGGGGTGCCGATAAAGCGCTGGTCAGACCTCTGGCAATGTTTTTCCCTCCCACGACGGGGCAACATTTGCCTTTTGTACAGCTGCCCCTATTTCAAGCTCATATAACTCCAGACCCATATCATATAGGAATTAACTATTTTTACAGTCCAAAGTTTCTAACGCTGTATTGAATGTTTATGTAGTCCTAAAACTCAATATTCTGTGGGTCCTGGAATTCGAGTGACAATGACAAAAACCCTGGCACTGCAGTGATTGAGTTAACTTGAAACAATGCCAATCTCAATATACACTTTCAGTCTAAACTATGAATCAGCAGTTGATTTTAAATATAACTCAATACAACACTCACACGTATATCTCTTGACAGCCAATGCAGCTGCTGCACGCAAGGAGGTGATCCGAAACAAGATCCGTGCCATTGGGAAAATGGCCAAAATGTTCTCCGTCCTCAGGTAATCACTCCATTTGTAATTAGATTTGCATTGCAGCCAGCATTTATGCCAGTTTTCTCCACAACGAAGCAGCCAATAATCGGTAGAAGTGTTAAAAACAGTCCTAAGAAAGATCATCTGATCCGTCTGATCTGTGATACCTGCAGAGAGGAGAGTGAAAATGTGTTGACGCTCAAGGGCTTGACGCCCACCGGCATGCTGCCGAGCGGTGTTCTCTCTGGGGGCAAACAGACGCTGCAGAGTGGTAAGTACAAGGCGGAAGAATAAGATTCCTTTTGCATACATTTTTGACAAGATTTTCGTCTTTTATGGGGTTGAAAAGGTTGCCAAAAATCTCTATGGAGAGACATCTCCCTGTTAGATCTTGACTATACAGACGCTCCCCTACTTACGAACATTCAAGTTACAAATAACGGTACATACAAACATTTTTTATATACTTATGTAGTATTCAAAGTCAAAGTCAGCTTTATTGTCAAATATGCTAATATGCATGACATACAGCACAGATGGAATTACTGTCATATACTGACATAATAAACACGAAAACGCCAATTTGCCAGGAGAGAGAGGGGAGCCACTGTGTGTTCACGTGCCGCCATCTTGGGGGAAAAAAAACCATTCTCTCCATTTGTACATGTACATATCTTTATAGAGCATATATATTTTATTAAATGTTTATTTATCAGTACAAACCAATACAGGTTACTTATACAAGCCTGAAACATGTTTATATCAATCTTAAACATGCTTATGTAAGCCTTAAACATAATACTACTACTACTACTACTACTACTACTACTACTACTAATACTACTACTAATACTACTACTACTATTACTTCTACTATTACTACTATTACTACTATCACTATTACTATTACTACTACCACTACTACTACTAATACTAATACTAATACTAATACTAATACTAATACTACTAAAACTAACACTAATACTAATACTAATAACACATTTCATTTATACACGCCTTTCAAAACTCTCAAGGTCACTTTACAGTCACAGGATACGTTTCTCTGTGGGTGGGTAGCGGCAGCGACACGCGCCAGCGTTCACTCAAGTAACTCAAAAAGATAGAAAGCTAGCTAGCTATCTAGCTAATAGATAGCCTGCTAGCAAGCTAGCTTGCTAGATAGCTATAGCTAGCTCGCTAGATAGCTATAGCTAGCTCGCTAGATTGTTAGTCATCAAGCTAGACAGCTAATAGATAGCTGATAGATAGCAAATACTGTAGATAGCTAGGTAGCTAGCTAGACTGTTATAATTTATGATGTAACAATAACCTTTACCATGAATTTGAGATCAGTACATTTGAAGTTTAATTGACACCGGCCATAACATTCAGTACACTTGCACAATACAGCTGAGGAACTGTGTCCTTGCATTTACATTCCATCCAAAATATAGTACTGAAGAAACTTATGAACAAATTCACCTTACGAACGACCGTTCGGAACGTATCTTGTTCTTAAGTTGGGGAGTGTCTATAATTTCATCAAATGTCTTTTGGGTACATGGTTATAAATCCATGATGTTTTCATATCGATCTGTGCCTGCCATGCTCTCTCTTTTTGTTCTCCACTTTCCACGTTTTGATGATTTTTTTTTAACCTATAGTGGACACCGATTATTCTCCAATCCACGTCAATGCATGGCGTCCCACCAAGTTTGACTCCATTTGCTACCGAACATTCCAATGGCATCTGACCGAGCATTGATCTGCCTTTTCAAGCGGGGGGCTGCCCTTTTGACATTTGCATGGCTTTATCCGGAGTAACCTGCTCCCCCCCTTCCTCCTTCCTCCCCCAGCCACCATTGAAGCCATTGAAGCCATCGAGACAAGTGATGAGGACAGAGAAGGTAAACCCCGTGTGAGCCCCTCCCTCCCTCCCTTCAAATCTTCCCAGCATTTGGGTTTCCTCCCTTCCATTTTCTCCGTCCACCTCTCAACCTCACACCAGCAACATTTCACACACATTAATGATTAAAACATTGCTCCTTAACTCATTCACTGCCATTCCCGAATTTACTCAGCTATTAAAAAGCATGACTTTGAACGCCATTCCTGAATTAGTTCAGATTTTAGTTTTCTTGCAGGGGGGGTGCCGATAGAGCGCTGGTCAGACCTCTGTAAATGTTTTTTTCCCCTTCAACGAGGGGGCAGCATTTTCCTTTTGTCCATGTTAGCGCTTTGTTATAGCTTTAGCTGTTGTTAAAGCACTATATAAACAAATATGTATGAATTGCATTGTATTTTGGACAGTCGCCCCCATTTCAAGCTCAGATAACTCCACACCCATATAATTTAGGAAATAAATTAATACAATTTTTCTGATGAAAGAAGATAATTTAAGGTTTCTTACGCTGAATTGAATGTTTAGATATTCCTAAAACCCAATATTCTGTGGATGCTGCAATTTGAGTGAAAATGACATAAACCCTGGCACTGGAGAGGACACATTTTTGCACATCGTCTGGCAGTGAATGAGTTAATAGCTGCTTGTACGACAAATAAGGTAATACATTTGGTAGGCAAAATGTATCAATGATCAGTTATTGTAACAAACAGCACACTTGGAGTTAAAGGACAACCGACACCATTTTTTTGTTTCCTAACTGACATCAGAAAAACGTTTTATAGCATCTAAAATACCCAAAACACGCAGGGTGATATTTTTAGTCAAATGCAAAACACCAAGAAAAATGACTTAGAGTGTCCCAAAATCAGTTTCAGAAGTTCGTGATGTTCGTGATGTCACGCCAGGACGTCTTGCCTTGCTCTCGAATCAAAATAATGGCTTCAGATTCGGGGAAGATGCTTTCTTGTTACTCATCCAGTTATGAATATGATTCAAATAGTTCTGAAGAGGAAAGCATAAATATTTGCAATCGATTAAAGAAGTCCTTCTGTATCAATTCGAGCCGTCAGGACTCCAATGTAGCATCCCAGAAAATGCACAAGATGGCGCCCAATTTCCGTTGGAAATGGGCTGATTTGTGTCGACTAGTATCAAATAGTAGTCTTGATGCAACACACAACGATTCACCATCGCGTTATTTATGTGTTTTCCTTCCTTCCCTAATTTCGCCATCAACACGAAGTTTTCAGACCAAACAAAGTACCCAAAATGCATTGTGTGTCGCTTTCTCAGTCAGGGGCGTTCCTTCGGTGACGTCACGTCAGGAATCGTCACCAACTCGAAGACAAGACTTCCTGAATATTCAGCGCGAGTCTTAAAATGTAAAATATAGCTATAATATGTGGAATCTTTGTAAAATACGCTCAGTAGAAGTCATTTCAAGTGATTTTACAAATTATGGACACAACTTGACCGGAGGCGTCGGTTGTCCTTTAAGAGACTTGGGAAAACATGGAGGGGTTGAGAAAGACACAAAACTTTTTTTCCTGAAGCCTCTCAGGGAGCTAAAAAAAACACAACAAATACTCGCAATAAATCCGAGTCTGATCCCCCCCCCCCCCTCCGTTTGTGTGTCGTATCCATCTCCTCCCCTAGCCATTCGTGGCTTCTCCCCCCAGCACAAGATCACCAGTTTCGAGGAAGCCAAAGGCCTGGACCGCATCAACGAACGTATGCCACCTCGCCGGGATGGTGTCAACCACGTGGGTCACTCCATGGGAAAGATGAATATGTCCGAGGCCAACGGCACGGATGATAACAGCAACATCCAGTGAAGCCTGGGTTGGTGATGGTTTTGCGGTGGAGCTCAGGTGGGGGTTGTGCTAATGGTGGTGGTGATGGGGTGGGGGCTCCGACCTTGCAGTTATTCCACACCCCCATGTGCAGTGAGACGTTGCCAAATCGAAATTCAGGCCTCAGAACATCGAAACACAGCAGATTGACAGAAAGGGATCTGCAGCAAATGGAAAAGGAGGAAAACGGTCATTGATTTAGTGACGGAATGTGACGGTCGAAATGAAGTGGGGGGCTGAAGGCTGCCGTGTAGTTAAAAGACGTTCGTTTGTTGCCCCCTCCCTCCCTCTGCTCAATGACAGTCGGACATTGCGTTGGGGGACCGACAAAAGGCATCATTTCAGTATCCGTGCCATGCAAATGATTTTCTTTTTTAAAGGTTTATATCAAGTCACTCACAGATTCACACTTTGAGGATATTTATGTTAGTTTGACAGTCTTATATCAGAACACCTCGGAGGGATTGTAAAGAGATTTTCTCTACGTTTTGGGCCCATTCAAATTTTCCCTAAAAATCTGCCCAAAGCAAAGCTAGTTAGTTAAATAAATAAATACAAAAAAAGACATAAGTAATCATCACAAATGAATCATAATAAGACAATTGGGCCAATTGAAATTTTCCTCCAAAAATCTGCCCCCCTCCCCAAAAAAAAAAAAATAGATACATAAATAAGTACAAAAAATATAATTACATAGTGTTAATCACAGGTAAATCATAATAGGACAATTGGGCCCATTGAAATGTTCCCCAAAAATCTGCCCAATAAATAAATAAATAAATAAATAGCGATGATCACAGGTAAATCATAATGAGACAATTAGGCCCATTCAAATTTTCACCAAAAATCTGCCCCAAAAATAAAAGATAGAAAAATAAATGAATACAATAAATAAATTAATAAAGAAATAAATAAAAATATCAATAATCACAGGAAAATCATAATAAGACAATTAGGCCCATTCAAATTTTCACCAAAAATCTGCCCCAAAAATAAAATAGAAAAATAAATGAATACAATAAATAAATGAATAGCGATGTTCACAGGTAAATCATAATAAGACTATTGGGCCCATTCAAAATTTCCCCCAAAAATCTGGCCCCCAAAAAATAGATAAATAAATAAATACGTACAATAAAAATACATTAATAAATAGTGATGATAATCACAGGTAAATCATAAAAAGACAATTGGGCCCATTCAAATTTTGACCAAAAAAATCCCCCCCCCAAAATAAATAGATAAATAAATACAATAAAAATAAACAAAAATTAATAGATAGTGATAATCACAAGTGAATCATAATAAGACAAATCGGCCCATCCAAAAATCTGCCCAAGAAAAAAAAGAAACATAAATAAATACAATAAAAATAAAAAAATGAAATAAATAAATAGTGATAATAACACATAAATTGTAATAACACGATATTGCCACAATACGGAGGCTAATTATGAACTTGTTGGGGGAAAAGTTAACAAAGGTAACAAATGCCCCCCCCCGAACAACGGAGAATTCCCATAAAATTGAACGGCTAATTCTATCAAGGTGTTCCAAGTGGATTATTTTATTTATTTCCCCTCCCATTGATGTTTTCTTAAAAGATGAGCATGAAAAAGTCACTGCGGTGGGAGATTAAACCTCCACATGACTCGCCGCCAGTCATCTCCTAGCAACTCGGAGGAGTTGAGGGCAGAAAAGTGGGGGGGATGGGAGACTTAATCTCCTCGCCATCGACGGTATCTATTAAGAGAATGTTGAAAGGGAATGCTTTTTTTCTTCTTTTTTTTATCAAAGGCATCCTCAAAGAGACAATTGCGCCTCCCTGCATCATTTTGTGCTCACTTTGGCAACGCATGGCATTACCTCGCACATCCTCACTTTCTGAAAAAAAAAAAGATCTCGAGCATTCTCCTCGACTGAAGAAGGCAGTCACGCCTGCGTTGATATAAAACAGAGACAAAGAAAATGAAAGAGATTTTTTTGTTTTGTTTTTAGAATATATCCTGCACTGCTCGAGATGTTGCTGTCACTCAGGTGTGCATTTGCGCCTCTTTTTTTTTCTCAGCCACTCCCCTTTTAAGTTTTAAACATGTATTGACTTAAGAAAGAATTTTATCAGTACACTCACAAATTTAAAGGTAGGTCTATTGTATTATCTTAAATCATAAGAAGCGGGGTCATTTTTGGTGAAATGACGTATATGACAGTTGAACGTCATTAAGGTGTCCACACTGTGATTTAAAAAAAAAAAACATTTTTTAGGGTTATAATTATAAACTGACTGTTTTTTTTATTGAATTTGGAAAGTAACGAAAGTAGAAAGCCCAAACTTGATGTAACAGGTTTCACATACAGTGATACCTCGGTTTACGAACGTTAAATTAATGAAAATTTTACCTTGGCATACAAACTATTTTTTGGGATACACACGGAGCGCCACAATGAGTGATGTGTTGTTCGCGAACGAGCCCGTTCTCCTAACAAGGAAATGGAAGCCGACTCATTTTTGTCCTCTATTCCCCGCCCCCAGTTGTCGGTTAAAGCCATGTGATTGGTCAAGAAAACAGCAGTGAGGGGAGGTGGTTTAAACATTAAAGAGACAGGCAGACGACGGAGAGAGAGTGAGAAAATGGATAGAAAATAGTGAAATTTGGACTTGTTTCAACTTTGATAGTTCAAAGGCAGAGTGTAGACTGGAAGGTTAAAATATCCCATCAATCAGGCTCCACAAATAACCCGCCCAAGACATCTGTACACTTTATGCAAAAAGCTATCAACCCAGCTAAACAGAACACAATTGATGAGGAACTAGGTAAAATTATCGCAGAGAAAGCACCTCCAAGGGATCATTCCTCAAGATGGTGAAAGAAGAAGGCTACGTTCCTCATCAAGTGTTTAATGCTGATGAAACCGGCCACTCCATTCCATCAAGCCCCCCACGACCATCCCAAAGGTCAATAAAAACACTTTATTATACAGTATAGTTTATTTCTTTCATTATAATACTATAGCACATTTATTATACATAAAAAGGGTATATTTTGTGTCATTTTAATTTAAGGCTTAGAAAATTAGAAAGTAGAAAATTATGTTTTATGGGGACCTGGGAACGGATTATTCTCGTTTTAATGGTTTCCTATGGGAAATTAATGTTTGGGATAGACACTTTTCGCCTTAAACACTGTCTGGGAACCAATTAAGTTCGTAAGCCAATGTATCACTGTATTTTAACAATATTTTTTATTGTTTTTAACTTTGTTATTTTAAAGGAAAAGGTGCGGTCTGAGAAAATGTTTTTTCAAAAACACGGCATCAATGGTACGGAACGCATCGATGCATGCAGTTAAGTTCCTAATTGTAATGTGAGATTATAATTGTGATACTGTAGTCGTGATTCAAATAGTAAACTTGAATTATTTTATGATTACATTCAATTTGTTGTTTTATTTGTCTTGTTTTATAAATTTGATAAATAGGCTTCCTTCTTGTTTTTGTCCATTTTTTTTTAATTATGTTACTTATTACCTCTGCTTTTAATTTTATATTGTCGTATGCAGGGATGTTCTTCACAGGTGTGAAGCCTTGTTTACATTTATGTTGTACTCATGTATAGAACATGTTTAATAGTGTGAATGAATATAATCTCAGTGAAAAGCTACTTTCAGGCTGCCAAAGCATGATAGCATGGTTTTCAGATGTAAATTAATGGGACACTAAGAAAATCACGTGTCACACTTGCGTTGAACAAGAAGCTGTACTGGTTCTATTTACTGCTGATATTACCATTATTGTTACAATTTAATCTTATGGTTCTTTTTCTTCCTCTTGTTCTGGTTCTTGTATGGTCTACATGCATATTTCGACAAATATAATGGATTTTATCTTGCAAAAATGTTTTTTTAAATATCTCAAGAGATATGTTTTTTTTGCATTTGACTACCTAAATGATACACACATTGTAAGCATGCCCTATGGGACAAATCTCTCTATTGCTTTTTTTACTCTTGAATAAAATATGCATGAACTGATATCAAGTCACAGAGTTTCTCATTCATTGAATCGTAACCGTTCATCCTGCCGTGGGAGAATAATCTGATTTGGCTGTTTATCAGAAATTCGATCCTTAGAGGAAAAAAACGCAATTGTTCGAGCTTTATCAAGAAAAGAGATGTGATTTTTTTATTTTAAATTGTATTTGTTTTCAGAGTAGGAAAATTGGCTCTCTCGTGGACACGAAATTGGACAGCCTGTCATTCATAGCACAAATGAGGATGCCCCAATGCAGTTTCATTTCCAGTTTCATCAATGAAAATGCTTCCTCACCAAAGCCATATGCCATTTGTTTTTATTCCACTTTGGTAGAGAAAAAAAACTTTTTTTCCCCTTACCTTTCACCTTATAACGCAGGATTGACATGGGACAGGAGCTGTGAGACAATCTCTTTTCGTCAATGGATGCTACAGCTTTGTGTTTGCTTTCAGCCTTTCGCTTGTAGCAGATGTGCACATTTCGCCATGACATCCCTGATCCACTGGTGAAAAGACGCTTTGATCCTCTTTTCATCAAGAACTGCTTTATACAACAAAAAGGGTGCAGAAAATGCCTTGCAAATGAAAATGTGTCTTTTGTGTTGCGTTGTTGTGTTTTATTTGTTATTTAGTTTTTTGTTATTTTGACTTCAAGAGGGCGTCGTGAGAGTGGCTGCCTTTACAGCAGGTCCAGTATTTTGTTTTTCTACTTCTTCCTTTCGTCATTTTGCTGCTGTGAAATGTAAATTTCTCCACTGAAAGCTAATGGCCAATCCAGTCCAATATTATAACGCAACACGCTGGATTTTTCTTCTTTTTGTATTTAAATGAAAATATTTTTCAGAAGTGACGTCACACAGCGCTCGTCTTCAACCAGTCCAAGCTTCGCTGGTGCAAACTGTCTCTTAGTTTTTTGTTTAATTTTGTCATGATTTATTTTGTTTGCTTGTTGTCTTTTAAGTGTGCGTCATTGACTTATTACCTCTAACTAAATGTCACGCGTCCTTGAATTTTCCCAGGCTGTCACAACCGACGCTGCCAGCCGGCCGGATAGCATCAAGCCTTTGACAGCTCGAAGCTAACGAGTTAGCTCGCTAGCCCGCGTTGCTAACGTAACGTTACGCAGCTGTCACCCAACGAGGCTAAGTGGCTATCAAGGTGCACTGCCACCGTCTTGTACGGTGTGTGACGATTTTCGTACATTTGAAGCTACCGAAAAACAACAACGAATGGACAAAGACGGAGCGGACTGGCTGATAGAGAAGGCAAAGCTGTTGTTACGGTCAGGAAAGAAGGACCGAGCGTTGCAGCTACTCTATGAAGCCCAGAAGATGTACCCCAGCACCCGAGCTCGAGGTAACATTAGCATGGCTCATGCTGAACCGTGACACTCGCGTAAGGTTACCTGATTATAATGTTTTATTTTTGGCTGTCGTGTCTCTTCAGCCTCGAATGCTTAATATAGTGGAAGACGTGACAGCTGTTGAACTTTTGTGCTGGTTGGATATCAAGTCCCCCCATATCTTCATTTTGAAGTACATTTCAAATACTATTATTGAAGTTGTGCGTTTTACCTATTGCTGTACAGTATTTGGCTAAACATCTCGACCGATTGTTATCAAGTCAGAATACTGTTACGATCCGGTGAACATAAAACATGACACCAGGAGGAGAAAGACTGAAAACATTATCCGAAAACAATGTATTTTTTTATGTCAAAGTCAGCTCTATTGTCAAATGTGCTAATATGCATGATGTAGAGTTTGTACAATGGATTGAATTATGAGCAAATATTTCACAATTACAAGTACATCTGTAAATATTTTGAGACCGGATAATTATTGCAGAATATTAACTTTCTGTGACATTTTTGTTTGCTGAAGAGTTTTCAGAGAACATTTATTAGCATCACGGAAGACAAAAATGTCTTTGATACCGACAGAAAAAAACAACAACACTAAATTAATTTCACTTATGACCTGCGACTAAACATTAGTCAAGCCCCCTCGCTGCCCATCTTTAAAACCCGCCTCACTTGTAGTATTTGGTATTTGATTCAGCATGATTCAGACTTGATCTTAGTTTGACTCCCTGATGCGTTCTACTATCTTTGTGACTGCTTTATTTTTCTGTATAGGACAGCTGTCCATGTTAAGCGCTTTGTTACAGCTTCAGTTATTGTTAAGGCGCTATATGAATCAATATATTGGATTGAAAAATGTACGTGATATCTGTTTTTTTTTTTTTTTTTTTTTTAATTGTCAACCAAGACTTGACATTTTCCTCACTCCTCTGTAGTGCTGATCGACGCCATCATCAATGGAGGCAACGCTACTCCGGAAGCGAACCACGTTCCCCCGCCTAGAGGCTGGAGAGATGAGGATTGCGGAAGCGCAGACAAAAATCACATGAGCGGCGATGACAAAAAGAGCTACTCAGAAGAACAGCGCCAGGGTGTTCTCAGGTAATGTAATCATAATCGATGTCAGCATGATGAGAGCTCGTATTTGAACATCCACGATGTCATAACAGGATTAAAAATTGCCGAGACTTCTATGAGATCCTTGGTGTTGCCAAGGATTCTAGCGATGAAGATCTGAAGAAAGCCTACAGAAAGCTGGCCCTCAAATTTCACCCTGACAAGAATTTTGCTCCAGGAGCCACGGATGCTTTCAAAGGTTGCTGTTGGATTTTGTGAAAAAATGTCTTCCAGCAGTGTCAACATTGGTTTTCTGTCCTTAGCAATAGGCAACGCGTACGCCGTGCTGAGCAATCCGGAGAAAAAGCGGCAGTACGATCAGTATGGCGATCAATCGGCGACCGAGAGCGTACCCCAACACACCACCAGCCACCACAGCCACTACCGAAATTTCCACAGAGACTTTGAAGCGGATATTTCCCCCGAAGAGCTCTTCAATATTTTCTTCGGAGGACGTTTCCCCACAGGTGACAAGACCAGTGACCGTCCTCGCCAAATATAATAACAGTTATCCTCGATATTGTCTCAAAAGTTGAAATGTATGGATTCCGTTGTTTGTTTGTTCCCCTCCATAGGAAACATTCACGTGTACACCAACCAGGGAGCCCCCTACTCTCAGTTCTACCAACCACGTCGACGGCGAACATTTGAGAAGCGCAAGGATGTGGCGGAGGAAAAGCCAAGTCAGGTCAGTCAGTGAACAATTAACGTATTTTCTGGTGTTTAACGCGCACCCAAAGGCCTTGATTTTCTTCTGAAGATGACCCTGCGCCTTTGTTAGAGATTAGACATAATAAGTTATCATATTTAAAATTTTCATGCTGTTATATCCTTAGTCAACATGTGTGACTCGAATACACAATTGAACCACAGACAACCTGGGGTCAATCTGTGGTCGACAGAAACAGCAAGTTAAACTGTCATCTTCATCTAGGAGATCTGGCCTTGGACAGAATTTAGGACTTGGGAAACTCCTTTATCGCCAAAGCAATTTACGACTTGAAAGTCCTTCACAGGAAGAGCTCATTAGCCAGGTTACAAATTTATCAGTTCATGGAAGAGACAATGTTTTATTGCTCACAGCTGTTCGCGCTTAGAACGCCCAGGGATGTGGTATTCTAATCACGAAAACTATGTTTTAATAATGTATCACTTAAATTTGCATCTACTCTCAATAAATAGCTTGGCACAGGGCTGCAGAATTCAGACGTCTGTCATGAATGGCTGCGTCTCCTGCCGGCAGTAAAGACAATCTTTCTGGGTTTGAGTCTTTGTCCACAGTGTCCGATCGAACATCATAAGGTATAAGTTATATTTTGTGTGGTTTTAAGGCTTATTTAATAGAAAATAATATTTTATGGGCACCTGGGATTATTCTCATTTTTAATGGTTTCTTATGGGAAATAAATGTTTGGCAGACGAACTTTTTGCTTTGCACACACTTTCTGGGAACCAATTAAATTCGTAAGCTGAGGTATCACTGTATTTGTTTGCCATTTTTCATCATTGAAGGTGAGCCTTATAGTCTGGTGCGCAGTATACACGGGAAAAGTTTGCAAATTAATAAATAAATTAATAAATTTCTTCACTGTGAGACTAATAAAGGCATATCCAATCCAATCCAAAATACACCATTCGTTGAGCGAGGGCCTTATACACCGGAAAATCAGGATAAAGGCGTCCTTTTCACCAGTGGATTAGTTGCGTTGTGGGGAATTGTGGATGTCTGCTACATGCTAAATGTTAAAAGCAAACACGAAGCTGTAGCATCCATTGACGAAAAGAGATTATCTCACATCTCCTGTAAATCCACTTCAATTCCAAGCCGCAACAGTTCCACATCCGCTCCTTTCTTCTGATCGCGGGCATCGCAGTAAAGCGCACACTACTCACACGGTTGTGATCTGTTCTCAGAACACCTTCACGGCTCTGCTGCAGCTCCTTCCCGTCCTGGTGCTGATCCTCATCTCGGTGTTCACTCAGATGATGGCCACCAACCCGCCTTACAGCCTCTTCTATAAGCCGTGAGTATGCGGGAGAGACGTTTAATTTCACGTGGATGTCAATCACACGCTAGCCGTGTTGCTCGCAGGAGCATGGGCTTGGTGGTTTCCCGGGAAACGCAGCACATGGGCGTGCCGTATTACGTGGATAAAGGTTTCGAGGAGGAGTACCGCGGTGGCGCCCTGGACGAGTTGGAGAGGACAATCGAGAGCGACTACATCGAATACTTGCAGAGTAGTTGTTGGAAGGAGAAGCAGCAGAGTAAGCGAGCCGCGTCGTCCGGGGGGGAGGGGGGTTGATCTGCGTTTCGTTTGACGTGTGAAACTCTTCTCCCGGGGCAGAGTCGGACTTGATGAACCTCAGCCAGCTGTACCGAGACGATCGGTTAAAGCAGAAGGCCGAATCGATGAGGTTGGACAACTGCGATAAACTCCACAGATTGGTCGCACGTCAGCGAGGAAAATGAAAGGACCGGTTTGTTAGAGGTGCCACGTTGTTATTATTTGTACGATTATCAAGGTCAGTTTATCCACTCGGGCCACGCTGGTAAGAATCATACGGTCTATTTGGGGGCAAAATGGGTAAAATGTGCCTTGTCTCTTCCAGGACGGTCCGTTATACACGTTTGCATGTCAGCTGATTTGATGGCCACAGTACTGAGGCTCCTTGAAACGGTTTCCGCCTGTCTAAGGTCATTATATTCCCCGTGCATTGAATTTGACTATTAATTCTGCTCATTGTTCTCGCCAAGTGAATTTATTTAATTTTTGAATGAATGAATGAGTGAATTTATTAATTTTGTGTATTTAATGAATCTACATATTTGCTACAGTGACGTGAATGATGATTCTTTAGACAAATCTGAGCACTCTTGTACTGTGAAGTTATGGATTATATGTATTTATTTTTTGGTTTGGTTAAAATCAAACTAGGAAGTGACTGACTTTTTTTTTTTTTTACTCATTCACTGCCATTCAGGAATTTATTCAGGAATTGAAAATAATACGTAGCGTTTAGTTTTGTTTTTACATGCTTGGGTGACGATAAAGCGCTGGCCAGACCTCTGGCAATGTTTTTCATTGCCACAAGGGGGCATCATTTCCATTTTTTCCATGTTAGCGCTTTGTTCCAGCTTCAGTTGTTGTTAAAGCGCTATATAAACCAATAATAATAATAATAATAATAATAATAAATTTGATTTATAAGCGCCTTTCAAAACTCTCAAGGACACTTTACAGTCACCGGATAAGTTTTTCTACAGGTGAGCAGCGACACCCGCAGTTCACTCAACCCGGACGAAAAGCACATATAACAATAATCTTTATATGATAATATGATAATAATCCATTTTATTTCAATAATAATACATGTCATATATAAGCGCCTTTCAAAACTCTCAAGGTCACTTTACAGTCACAGGATCAGTTTTTCTGCGGCTGAGCAGTGTCAGCCATTCGCGCCAGCGTTCACTCAAGCCACTCATAGAAAGCTAACTCGCCAGCTAATAGATAGCTAATAGCTAGCTTGGACATCCGCCTTCATTTCAACCTCATATAACTCCAGACCCATATAACTTAGGAATTAACTATTTTTTTCTGCTAAAAGAGAGTCTGAGTTTTTTTTTACATTGCATTAAATGTTTATGTAGTCCTAAAACTCAATAATCTGTAGTTCCTGGAATTTGAGTGACAATGACAAAATTCCTGGCACTGGAGTGGCCACATTTTTGCACATCTGGCAGTGAATGAGTTAAACACCGTGATTTATAAAACACTTCTTCGGTTCGACCTTACTGCTTCTATTTTGGATCTGTCAACAGATGATTTTTGTGCGATGACTTAAAAGTTGTTGAGCTCTGAGATAATGTACAAGATTGACCCACTCCTTTTTTTAAAAACGAAAATGGACATTAGAAATGAAAAATATGGAAATTACCGTATTTTCTGGAATATAAGGCGCACCTTCAACGAATGACATATTGAAAAACTTTTTCCATACATAAGGCGCACCGCATTATAAGGGGCACCTTCAATGAATGACATCTCTTAAAACGTTTTTATGACATCTCTTAAAACGTTTTTCACGCATAAGGCGCACTGGATTATGAGGCGCATGGTCAGCTTTTGAAAAAATATTTTATTTTAGGTGGGCCTTATAGTGCAGAAAATACCGTATTTTACGTTAGTTTCTGATGATGTGTTCAGGTTCACCTCAAGCACTTTTGTTATTTAACATTAATCTGTTGTGTTCATGTTGCATGCAGCCACAGTTGAAAGATATTATTTTAGCAACATGTTTTTATCTTATATTGACTGACTGTATTGAGCGATTCATGCACAACACGTTTACTTGGAATCATAAATAGAGTTAAACACGATTTGGCTTTTTGGCATTTTCTTCCTGCTCCCAAAACAAATCCAACCAGAAAATTAAAAGGAAAATACTCTGACTGATGTATTATTTGTGTATTTGCAGTTTTGTTTCTACATCCATTATTTATTTATTGCACTCCCACTTCAGTTCGCGATAATAAAACAATTTACAAGTACACAAGCCAAACATGAGTTTATTGTTTAAAAGTATACTTCCTGTTCTTGTTACAGCCACAAAACACAGTGAGATTACCACAGTACCGTTTCACTCAAAATATAGGCAGGTATGCGCAAAAAACAACCACAAAATATACATTTCAAATAAAAATAAATTGCGTTGCGAGAAGAAAAAAAAAGTCAAGCAAATCAGAGTCTTTGGCCTCTGGTTTCATACATTGTCTTGACTTCCGTAGTGCATTTCTCACATTCCCAACACGCGACTGTGCACCAGACGCAGCCCGCCTGTAGGATTAGTTGATTTTGAGGCTTTATAGACACTTATACAACCTGATGTTCTTGCCTTTGAGCGATCTATGAGTGATGTGCAACCATCAAAGGCTTTGACCCACTCTTTCGGAATCCCGCCGCCTCTTTTGTAATCTGGGATTACACGTAATCCATTTCTGCAAAATAGGAGCTTCCCCACAGCGCCGTCTGCAGATCGTTGGAATATGGAAAGCAAGTTGGGGATTATACGGCAAATATGATGCAGATTGTGTGCGGGAAGGTGGAGGGGGGGGTGATAAATTAAATCTCGGACGAATTAATACTTTTCATTTACAGTGTCAGACTTTCAATGATTACTGTTGTTTTTGTTCACTTCTTCATTTTGAGGTCGGCTTCGATGGCACAGCGGCGCCCTCTCGTGCCTCCATCCTGCAATGACAAGCAGAAAATAGGATTCCATTGGGTTTTTACTGTTTGAATTAAAGCTCTTGTGAATATAAACCGGACATTTTTATCATTTTTAGTCAAATACAATGTTTGATTCTGAGTTCATTAGTGTTTTTCCAGGAAGTGATTTGAACTGTTGCCACTCAACTGGAGCCAACGCCAACTGACTGCGCTCACGAGTTTTCTCAGTTCTACTAGAAAAGTCAGGTCTGTATCACCACATTTACATTTATTAGTGACCTTAATAACAGAGTCATTGCTATTTTTTTTCCGTTTAGTTTTATGTACTCACAAAAAGAGACAGCAGAAAAGCAGGGGAGGACATGGAGAAGGCGTCCTGTCAGAAAGGAACAAAAAAATAGATATATCAGAGCCAAGATTCGTAGGAGACAATTATCAGTAGAGCTCCATAAAAACGTTTGATTTGTGGAGGCCATTTTGAAACTGTTGTTTTGATGTATTAGAAGAAAATACATCAGTCACTGTAGTAACCCTCCTATTACGTAGATAAAAAAAATCACCTTGATTATGTTGTGGGTCATTTTTACCCGTATGTAAAAATCCACACAACACAGTCAAATACCTCTTTTGTGTTTCTGAGACGTTCTAAACATACTTGAAAAGAGAGACAACATATTTTCTATCCCATTGGGATATTTTAGAACTGTTTTGAAGAAAGGAAAGGTTATCCAGTGCTTTTGTCAACACAAAAAACAATGGGTAAAATTGACCCGTAACATAATATAAGGGTTAACTGGCATTATTAACTCATTCACTGCCAGACGATGTGCAAAAATGTGTCCACTCCAGTTCCAGGGTTTTTGCCATTTTCACTCAAATTGCAGGACCCACAGAATATTGAGTTTTAGGACTACATAAACATTTAATGCAACATAAAAAACATTAGACTCTCTTCTTTTAGCAGAAAAAATAGTTAATTCCTAAGTTATCTGGGTCTGGAGTTATGAGCTTGAAATGAGGGCGGATGTCCAAAATACAATGCAATCCAATCCATATTGGTTTAAATAGCGCTTGAACAACAGCTGAAGCTGTATCAAAGGGCTAACATGGAAAAAAGGGAAATGCTGCCCCCTCATGCAAGGGAAAAAACTTTATCGGCATCCCCGCCAGAAAAAAAACATTCAATTCACCGTAAGAAACATTCTTTCATCAGAAAAAAAGAGTTAATTCCTGAATTATATGGGTCTGGAGTTATCTGAGCTTGAAATGGAGGCAGCTGTACAAAATACAATACATAGATTTATATAGCGCTTTAACAACAGCTGAAGCTGTAACAAAGCGCTCGGGAATGGCAGCGAATGCGTTAATAATTTCTTTTCAGCCTCGAAATTGGCCTCCATATTCTAGAGATGGACCTTATCTGCGGAGTCCTGCCGTCGCAAGCCCTCACGGCCCCTCAGGCCTTTGGCGCTAATACCGGACTCGGACGACTCCATGATGAGCTGGGTGGCGAGAAACTGCTGGATCTGCTCTAGGACGTCGCGCTGCATCTCCACTGCCATGTGGTAGACGTCGTGATCCAGGCTGTTGTACATGACGGCGTTCTGAAACATCAGCATGATATCCCGCTGGAATTCGGCCGTGGTTCGCATGGAACCGCTTTCAATGTTTTTCTTAATGGTCGCCAGGTCCATGGGCCTGCGCAAAGATGCGACGTGTGAGCGCTAAGCTTCATGTCGTCAACACCGTCGTCTATGCAAATCGGTTCAGGTCAGTCTGTTTCATACCTGTGCACGATGCCATGATATCCTGGTGCGATCTCATCCGTCACTGGCTGCAGGAAGACATTTGCATACCTACGAGTATCAAAAAACCATATTTCGAAGAGTCACGCTGGAGGGAACTAAAATCAAATTGCTTTAAAATTTATGTTCTTGGCTTGTGCAAGAAAAAAAAAAGTAATTGCAAACCTCCATCTCCCGTCAGAATCACCACACTCTTATAACACCAACTTTTTATTTGAAACGTAACATGGTCTCATAATAACTTTCGGAACATTATCTTACATCAGGACACCGCAGTGCCAATAAACGGCCCATTTTTCTCTAAAAATTGAGACAGTGAAACTACATTTTTCCATGGAATACAATTGTTTTTTTTTTCCTTCTTCATACTAAAATTGTAGGTTGGACACTGTGCTCAATATCAAATAAAATATTAGTCTCTAACCCTGCCTTACAGGCACTGTTTTGATTGTATGCAATTACCGTATTTTCTGGTGTATAAGGCGCACCTAAAAAAGCCTTGATTTTCTTGAAAAGAGGACCCTGCATCTTATATGCTGGTGCACCTTATATGTGAAGTAATATTGAGCCACAACGGGCAGCCAATGACTCAATTTCCCCAAGTAGAAGTACTGCGTAACCCCAGCCTACACTGTAGTGCCTTATAACGTGGTGTGCCCTATATTTGGAAAATTTGTATACACCCCCAATGAACGGTGTGTTTTCAAACTTTTTCCAGATATAAGGTGCACCTTCAATGAATGAAAACATTTCCAAATATAATATATAGTAAAGTCTCGTTATATCGATATCGGATATATCGATAGTCCCGGTTATATCGATACTATTTCTATGCACGCACGGAGAAAATTACATGCAAACAGGGTCGGATATATCGCTAGTCCCGGTTATATCGATATTTTTTCGGACTCCCTTGAAAATCGATATAACGAGACTTTACTGTATATGAATATAAATGTTTTCAAAATGTAAGGCACACCACATTATAAGGCGTTACAGAAGAGGCTCGGGTTACGCACTACTTCTTCTACATGGGGAAATGGAGTCGTGGCTGCTGACAGTCGTTGCGAGACCTGTTGTGGCTCATTATTACTTCACATATAAGGCGCAGGGTCATATTTTGAAGAAAATCAAGGGTTTTGGGTGCACCTTATCCACTGGAAAATACGGTCGGTATATTTATATATTATGTTTGGAAATTATGTTTGGAGTTTGGAATTGAAGGTGCGCCTTATAGTCTGCTGCACCTTATATGGCAAACATATATACAGGTAACGGTGCGCCTTATACTCCAGTGTGCCTTATACCCCGGAAAATACGGTACACGAAATATACGTATTAATTGTTTCTCAAGGCTGCGTACAGAGTGAATCTTATACAACGTTAACGTAGAATCAGAAATTGAGGCATGTGAGTCCGGTGATAAAGTTGTCCCTGGACAACTCTACATGACCTAAATATAAATTTTCCAAATAAAAGTGTCATTTCCTAACAATGTCTTTACCTGTGATTGGCAGCGGCACGCCAAACCAACATAATGGCCTTCTTCCAAATCTTGTGAGCCTGCAGAGCCTCCAGGTCCTCACTGCACAAAGAGCTACACGGAGAAGCTTCAGTCAGAATTAAAGGCGACAACGTGGACGCTCGACATGACACGGCGCAACAGTAACTAGATAGAAATTTGAATATATATATATATATATATATATATATATATATATATATATATATATATATATATATATATATATTTATGGGCAGGAGATGTCGCCCCCGCCCCGCCCTTACAACTGTGATGATGCAGGGCTACTGGCAATAGAGTCGGCCGTGGTGTGAAGCTGCAGAGATGACGAAGCAGTGTGTAGGCTGCACGCGTCCTCGCTCTCGCTGGCCACGCGTTCCATTTCCATCTCTCCGTCGGGCTCCGACGAGAACCCCTCGCCGCCGTCGTCATCTTCTTCTTCTTCCTCCTCCTCCTCGTCTTCGTCCTCATCGTCTTCCGGCCCGTTGACCTCATTGTCCGCGTTTGTCCCTGAGGTGTTTTCTTGACTTTCCACACTTACTTGAATCTCGTTTTTTATCTCCTGCAAAAATGGCGGATGGCGAAATTTTGCTTAGAGCGCAATCGCGCTGTAGAGTTGCGATGATGAGTTTGATTTTGGTGGTTTTAATAATAATAATAATAATACATTTTATTTCAAGCGCCTTTCAAAGCTCTCAAGGACACTTTACAGTCACAGACAAGTATAGATACAATAATAAATAAAATACATAATAATAAATAAAATTTTACCTCCTTGACGGTCACGGGGAAATCTTCTAACACCGATTCTGCAATTAAGTAACAAAATTCAACAAAATCGACAAAAATCTACAAAATGTCTCAAAATTGTCACACTTGTCCTTACCCTGACTGGTGCTTTCAGGTCTTTGCTGCGTCCACCCTTCTTCCAAAGGCGTTTGGCTTTTCGGGTGCACCGCATCTCTCGCGGGCTCGGCCTGTGCGGTAGCTCCGCTGGAAAAACTCCTGGAATTGCATGAGGTTGGTGGAAGGCCACTCGTTCCCACCGGGCTCGCCGCATCGCAGTTATCTTGACTGCACGCAGAGGACGGGAGTTCGGCTGAAGTTTTGCCCTGAATCTCTAACTCGTCTTTCTGATTGCTTGTCGGGCTGCGGTGGAGAGATGAGGACTGAGGGACCCCCGGGGGGTCTTGAGGATGGAACGCTTCGCCTTGCCAGGCGGCGGGAAGAGCATGGCCATTTTCTTCGCATAGGAAGAGGGCGGCCTCGACAGCGGCTGCATCCAAGGCATCTGCAGCCTGGAAGAAACGAGATCTGGGTGAGTTGACTCTTGGTCGCACGTGGGAGTTCGAAATGTTTCGCGTGCGTGTTTGCAAAACTCCAAAGAATTTTACCGCGAGCCAAAGTTAATTTTGGGATGGTAATTCCCTGTCCCCGATCATCACCTTGTCCTCAATAATGGCGATGATGTCCCCGACTGTCTTGAGATCCAGTTCATCCGCCATGTAGGAAACCGTCACATCCTCCTCGCTCAGCTCAGACGCTTTCGCACCTGCGGGGACAGGCTGGCATCCAAAGGATGCAGATGGCGCCATCACATCCACCTCTGCCAAAAAAAAAAAACTAATGACGGATCACGGTTGAAAAACGAGGCCACGTTAAACGATAGGAGGCGTTTATTTCACAAGCAGGCTTCCAATGGTGTACAACTGGAGTGCATCATGTAAGCGGACTTAATATATTTGGATTTACCGTATTCTCCGGTGTATAAGGCGCACTGGAGTATAGAAATGCCTTCATTTTCTTCAAAAGATGACCATGCGCCTTATAATCCGGTGCACCTTATATGCAAAGTGCCGTATTTTCCGGCGTATAAAGTGTACCGGAGTATCCACAAGCCTTCATGTTCTTCAAAAAATGACCCTGCGCCTTATAATCTGGTGCACTTTATATGCAAAATGCCGTACTTTCCGGTGTATAAGGCGCACCGGAGTATAAGGCAAACCCTACAATAAATAGTGTTTACAAACTTTTTCCATATATAAGGCACACCAGACCATATGGCGCACCTTCAATGAATGACACAAGTTTTCCAAATATAATATATAAACGTTTTCTAAATATAAGGCACACCACATTACAAGGCGCTACAGTAGAGGCTGGGGTTACACACTGCTTCTTCTACGGGGGTGCGCCTTATAATCTGGTACGCCTTATACACCGGACAATATGGTATGTAATTCATTGAAGGAGCGCCTTATGATCCGATGCGCCTTACATATGGAAAAGGTTTGAAAATACACCATTCATTGCAGGCTGCGCCTTATACTCCGCTGCGCCTTATACACCAGAAAATATGGTATGTCATTCATTGAAGGTGCGGCTTATGATCTGGTGCGCCTAATAGTGCGGAAAATACGGTAATGAAAATGTGAGATCTGAAAGAAAATCCCCTTGTATTATTGGGAAATAGCGATCAACAAAACGAAAAATATAAGCGCTAAGCTATTCGACCGTATATGACAGCACGTTGCGCACGTCTTGAATTTGAGACCTGAACATGCTGAGGCGGCGGATTTCACTGGAGCCGGAGCAGCGCCGGAAGTGGAGTCTGTGCTGACCATGAAGCCTAATTGGGCCGATAAGTGTGCGGGTCCCGCCTCCAGGAGTCGAGACAACATTGGAGCGCCTGTCAACCGCAACACAATAGTAATTGTAATAATACATTTCATTTATAAGCACCTGTCAAAACTCAAGGTCACTTTATAGTGGACGTACATACACAGAATACAGGTGAACCTCCTCAAAAATGCCCAGTGAGTATTTTACCTGATGCTGGAGAGAATGGCAGCGTCAACTGTAAATCATGGACTGCAGTCATATTACCAGTGGACACGTCGCGCTCTCCAGTCTGACACGCACACACACAAAAACACTTTTTTTTTTTCCCCCCCGACACAAGTTATAAAACGCACGCCTATCGCTAATTTGAACAACCTACCAATCTGGATGTCGTAGCCAGGATGTTGCCTTTCTTCAGCAGCTCGGAGAGAAGCGGCGACGGGGGCGGCGTACCTCTCTGGGCCAGGAGTTTCTTCTGTGAGGGGTCATCGCCGAGCGATGGGTTCTCATTCACTGAGCCGGAAGAGTCGGGAAATGACATCATCCTGACGCACCCCGGAGTCTAAAGTTACGTGGAGAAAAAGAATCGACAAAGTCAGGTAGGATGAAGTTATATGAACACTGTAACGCAGAGGTGTCAAAGTCAAGGCCCGGGGGCCAAATCTGGCCCGTCACATTATATTTTCGGCCCGCGAATGCAAATCAAGCATGTTAATTGCCATGATACTTTCTAAAGTCCGAACCAAAATTTGAAATTATCCCATGTAAACCACAGTAACCGATGTGCATGTGGAACTGTTGCGGCTCGGAAATGAAGCGGATTTACATGGGGCAGGAGATGTATGATAATCTCTTTTCGTCAATGGATGCTACGACTTTCATGTTTTCTTTCAACATTTAGCTTGTAGCAGACGTGCACCACTGGTGAAAAGGATGCTTTGATCCTCTCCTCTTTCACTTTCATCTCGAACTTCTTCATGCAACAACAAGGGTGCAGAACGTGCTTCAGATTGGATGTACCTCTTTTGTGGATGAGAAATCGGGACGCAAGCACGAGAGAGGGTCGCCTGACGGAAACTCCGCACTGGCCGAGTTGCAAGCCGTGGGTGAATGCATGGTGGCACCCGCCACACGCCGAGGTGTGTTCTTTGCTACCTGTCTGGCTAAAAGAGAGAGAGCGAAGCTAATGGCAACATCACAAATTTCAGATAGCTCGATGTATGCAGTAAAAGCAATACCTTGGTAGGCTGCATCTGTGGTTTTTCTTTTTAGCTCGGCTTCATCCTCTTCCATTTTCACTTTCCTATACGACACAATAGATTTAAATGCAGTTGACCACAGCTGTGTGCAAAATCATGTTTAGAATGTATTTCTTCATGAAAACAGAGTATCATCATCATCATCGTATTGGGAAAAAATGCTATATTTTCTGGTGTATAAGGCGCATCGGAGTATAAGGCTACCCCAATGAATGGTGTATTTTCAAACTTTTTCCATATATAAGGCGCACCTTGAATTAATGAAAACAGTTTTCCAAATATAATATATGAATACTAAAAGTTTTAATAATAATAATAATAATAATAATAATACATTTCATTTATAAGCGCCATTCAAAACTCTCAAGGTCACTTTTCAGTTACAGGATGAGTTTTTCTGTGGGTGAGCAGCGGCAGCCACATGCTAGTTAGCTAGCTAATAGATTGCTAGCTAGATAGCTAGGCAGCTAGATAGCCAGCTAGTTACTCCCTAAATTATATGGACCATATATAAGGCATACAACATTATAAAGGCGCTACAGTAGGATGGGCCATATATAAGGCATACCACATTATAAAGGCGCTACAGTAGGATGGGCCATATATAAGGCATACCAAATTATAAAGGCGATACAGTAGAGGCTGGGGTTACGCACGACTTATTCTACTGGGGTGCGCGATGGAGTCGATGATTGCTGACAGTAGTTGCGATCCCTATTGTGGCTCAATATGACTTCATATATAAGGCGCACCTGCGTATAAGGCACAGTGTCAGATTTGGAAGAAAATGAAGGCTTTTGTGTGTGCCCCATACACCGCAAAATACTCTAGATTTTGAATCTTTGAATGGATAGAGAATTTGCTGCATCTTACTGCTGAATTTCCTTCCATAATTCGTCTAGTTTGGAGTCCAGATGACCAGCTTGAATAAGTTCCGACTCTTTCTTCAGCGTCCTACAGGTTGGGAACGCAGTTAAGAAAAAAAGAGCATGGCCGTGTCTTAATAGTTGCTAAAAAATGTCACATTTCCATAAAAAGTGTATTGGTGTACTTGTGCTCCTCTTGGGTTTGTTTGATCAACTTTTTTAATTCATCGATCCTCTGAGCGGTCAGCTTGCGCACGATCACGTCCCCCACCGTCTCCACCACCTCCCCCTTCTCGCCTCGCTTCCTCCTGGAATAATCACACAATGACATTGAAACATGGCTGTGAAAGGGAAACACAGTAATCCGCTTGTCAAATTTGATTTTTGCCAGTAAATACAGTACGTGCTTTCTTTTCCATCACTCACTTTGGGGCTTCTGTATTTTCTAGCAACTCGGAATATTTTGACGCGCAGTGCTGTGAACAGAAACTTAGTCAATTGTAAATAGTGTGTGAAAACCTTTTTTTTTTCCTCAGACATTGAGGACACATCATACCTTTTGAGAGAACCAATCAGGTGGCCGGCCGGGTTCCGCAAAGGGTTTGATGGCTCGACTGACAGAGACCCTGCAAATGTGAAGATGGAGGAAACACGTGATCATTTTCTCCCAAGGTCAGATTCAATCACTTCTCAAGAACTCTTTTAATCAATGACATCATGACATAAACACGCCTCAATGATGCACATTGATTACATATTAATTTAGCCTTATTTATTTAGCGCTTATTGTGTATCAATGCACGTTTCTCTGCATTATGTATAGTTAATCTAATTTATAACACAAGCTAGGCAAATGTACTGTATGTATAACCATCATGTGATTCATCAATAATTCATTGACTAATAATGAAGTCAAACGGGGGTGTAGCCAGAAGCTGAACTGCACCATGTTTGTTTGTTTTTTGGGACTAGCTTGCTACAATTACTCTTCTTGTCCCATACCTCATATCTTCTGTATGTACCAAAATATGGTATTACATAGTCATTGCTGCATTTGGTTATCATTTTTTTCGGTTTAAAAAAATTGTAGCAAGCGAAAGCCTGCTATGTCTTATAAAATCAAAGTGTAGAGCTAGATCTGACCACCAGGCTTTGACTTTTAACTCATTCACTGCCAGACGATGTGCAAATATGTGTTAGCTCCAGTGCCAGGGTTTTTGTCATTTTCACTCAAATTGCAGGACCGACAGGATATTGAGTTTTAGGACGAGTTCAACATTCAATGCAGTGTAAGAAACCTTAGACTGTTATTTCATCATAAAAAAGACTTAATTCGTAAGTTATGAGTCTGGAGTTCGAAATGGGGGTGGCTGTACAAAATACAATACAATACATACATATTGATTTTTATGGCGCTTTAACAACAGCTGAAGCTGTAACAAAGCGCTAACATGGAAAAAAGGGAAATGCTGCCCCCTCGTGGGAGGGAAAAACATTGTCAGAGGTCTTACCAACGCTTTATCGACACCTCCGGAAGAAAAACCAAAACCCTAACAATTTCGGGAATGGCGCTCCACGTCATGCTTTTCAAATCCCGAATAAATTGGGGGTGGCAGTGAATGAGTTAAGACCTGTGAGTTGAAGTGAATCGAATGACTGTTCCTGTAAGTACCAGTTCTGGTCTCCACTCTTCATGACTGATGTGGCCAAACACAGCTTCTCCCTGAGTGACCATTCTTCTGTCGGACCGATCACGATCAGCTTGTGTTCTGCAGATGATACAAAAAAAAAGAGTTAAATCATTTAATCTTAACTCATTCACTGCCGTTCACAAATTTATTCGGGATTGAAAATATTAGATTATATTCCGTGGGTCCTGCAATTTCAGTGACTGACAAAAACCCTGGCACTGGAGCGGACACGTTTTTTTCACATCGTCTGGCAGTGAATGAGTTAATATAAACCAAACTCTTTATTTTAAAAATAGGGGAAATGCTGCCTTTCCCCAGTCTGTCTTTACTGCATGCTGATTCAAGCTGCAATCCAAATCCTTTGTACTCATTGCACCGCTGAGTAGAAACACACACGCGCGCGCGCACACAGAGCGACTGCGGCCAGCTGAAGTGTCTGTAAACAGAGGTGTCAGCTGGAGAGACCTGCAGGTTGAACGGCGGTGCATCCAAACTTTGTGACCAACACACACAGAGAAATTGGGGACGCCGCTCAATCATTCAGCTAGCAAATAGCAAGTCACAGTAACATCTCCCGTGCGCCGACATGACTCACTTCCAACGCCGTTTGCCATCTTCCCGTCATCCCCACACGCCGCACATCCTGCCGCACGCAAACCAAGCAGTTAATACCACATGGATTATCACGACGCGACGCGTGAACGAGTAAATAAAACACAAGCATGCTGGTTACCTTGAGAAAAAAATACAAATAATAATGTGAACACTCCCCAAGGGTTTTCCTCGTTGACGTTAGCTCGCGCGCCCCATCCTCGTTATTGTGCCGTCTTAGCTTAGCGTTTTAACTTTCAATATCAAGTCGCTCCGTCAGAATGCAGGATTCGATTCAACGTCCCCGGCTTAGTCCGAAGTCCGACTGCGTCCACGTTCGAGAGCGAGCAGTCAGCCAAGAGCAGAAAAAAATAGCTGTGTGGTCGCACGGGTCGCCGTCGTCATTTATCATTCAAAAGTAGCTAGCTACATGCTGTGTGCCGTGTGCACGCGCACCAACTCGGGCACTGACTCGATGATGGCAGCGTGAGCGCGCGCGAGGGCGCGCACACATAGCCATGTCTACCCCTACGCTAGTTCACGTGAACAATACACATTTTCATAACCTTCTCTTGATAATTACTCCATAAGTACAAGTGTTGTACCAGTGCAACCTTTGTAACAAAGTAACTAGACGTGTGTAGTTTTGTGCCACCGTACATAACCACTCCACCAATTCAAACACTTCATAAATGCGAATAGCCTAAAAAATAGACACCCATAACATGATTTTGGGATTTGCATTATTAAAATCTCGCAGAATAACGAAAGTCCACATTTTGGGGGATGTAACCCAAAAATAATTACAATATTTTAACACATAACAAATATGACTTTAATAACACTGAAAATTGTGTTTGCTTCATTTTATAGTATTTTATTATAACAGACAGACCCAAATATACTATTTTCATGATTAGACTAGATTGAAGAGTTTGCATTTTGCCCTGAAATTGCTATTCATCATTTCAATGATCAGTAAGGTCCTTTGCAATTAAAAAGCTTTTTTTTTTTTATCGCACGCAAAACATTGTTACGGAAGAGGATTAGGGCCACTGATGAAAAAAATAAGGTTGGCAAGATTCTCACTTTAATCTTAATTCTGATTTAAAAGTGACAATTCAGAGATTTAAATTAGAATTATAGGAACAGGAACAGAATTCTGATTTATCTCAGAATTTTCAATTTAATCTCGGAATTCTGACTTTCAAGAAAATATGACATGGAGCTTCATTCCCACATATGTTCGGGTTTTGGATTTTCTTGCGGCGGGATGCCAAAAAGTGCTGGTCTGACCTCTGGTAATATTTTTCCCTTCCACGAGAGGGCAGCATTTGCCTTTTGTACAGCCGCCCCCATTTTAAGCTCAGATAACTCCAGACCCATATAATTTAGGAATTAATTCTTTTTTTCTGATGAATGAATACAGTCTCAAGTTTCTTACGCTGCATTGAATGCTTATGTAGTCCTAAAATTCAACATGATGTGGGTCTTGGAATTTAATGACACCCTGGCACTGGATTGGACACATTTTTGCACATCGTCTGGCAGTGTATGAGTTAAATTTTTTTGGCCCTTGTCATGACACCGAAAGAACAACAACGAAACTTTTGCATTTCTATCTTGGCTCCTCCATTGATCAGTGGGAAAGAAATGATAATGAGGCACCTGACATTTAAGACCACTCCACTGCCACTTTGCCCCCTTAGTGCTTTGTGTAATAACTGGTAACTCATTTGTACCATCAGACATATTAATTTCGTAGTGAGATTATTTTTGTGATTCACTGCCGATTACAACCGACGTCTCCGGACAAGTTGTGTCCATAATTTGTAAAATGACTTCTACTGAGCGTATTTTAAAAAGATTCCACCCCATATAGCTAGCTATATTTTACGTTTTAAGACTGGCGCTGAATATTAAGGAAGTCTTGTTTTTGAGTTGGTGACAAGTCCGTACGTATTTTGCTGTATTGTTTGTTCTGAAAACGTTGTGTTGCACCCAAAAGCCGCCAGAAGAGGGTGTCCAAGCTCCATGTAAGGAATTTATCAGCCTGTGGAAACGGAGGTGGCCGGAGGAGGTCGCCATTTTGTGCCTCTTTTCTGGTGATCGTTTCTTGCCAATGTTACCTCAAAATGGCATGGAATAAATTCTTTAATCGATTGCAAACATGTATGCTTTCCTCTTCAGAACTATTTGAATCATATCCATAACTGGAGGTATAACAACAAAGCATATTCTCAGAATCTGAAGCCATTGTTTTGATTCTCAAGCAATGTAAGACGCCTTGGCGTGACGTCACAAACTGGGGGCGGGGCTTTCTGAAAATGCCCAATTCACAGCTCAATTTTTTGCAGATTTTGGACACTAGATCATTTTTATTGATGTTTTGAATTTGAATAAAAATATAATACTGCGTGTTTTGGGTATTTTAGATACTATAAAACGTTTTTCTGCTGTCAGTTAAGAAACAAAAAAGTGACATCATCCATTTCAAACACACATCTGTTTCTATTGCATCTCATAGTATCATGCCGCTGTTCCTAATATTTTGGCCTAAGCGTTTGGCTAAAAAGCCATGATGTGTGGCGTTTTCATCAATAATGCATCAACTTGGAAGGAGACTGATTTCCGATCAGGTTCATTTCCCACTCGGTCCGAATGGGAATTCGTGCATGAGCCGTGTTTGACTGGCGATCAGTCCCAGGTTATAGAAACCGACTGAGATCAGTTCCAGCCCAGTGTCACCTTGAATATGATAAAGCGATTCCAAAACATAGGTGGATATGCAAATACATTTGAAATATATGTCGCGTCATGTCATGGGATGTCTGGATTTCCGTATTCAAAAAAAATATTGAATCTGAAGACCAAAACAAGCGTGTTGGCATCCTTTTCAGGCGTAAAAAAAATACTTTTCGTTAGAACATCAGGTTCCCTTCATGCGATGTTCGAATGTCATATATGGCAGTCGCATGCTGTTACGCACCCATGCTGGGATGGGGGGGGCGCAGAACCGCCACTAATTAATTGAACGAGGGAACCTGTTGAGGCTTCCCTCCTCGTCTTTGCCATTAATCACACTTCATTTGTTGCTGCAAGTTGCTGCTCGGGATAACAACAAGCGCACTTCTCCGGCGGACGAGCGTCTCACGGTGAGTTCATAGTGTTTCGGAGTTGTTTTATTTACTGTATGTCTAAGGAGAAATGCTTAGTTTTTTTTGTGTGTTTGAATTTGAGGTCATTTGAAACATTTTTAAGAAATGCAAGCACCTTGTATGTTTTCTCTATTTATATATCTATGTCTCCCTTTGTCTCTCTCTCTCTCTCTCTCTCTCTCTCTCTCTCTCTCTCTCTCTCTCTCTCTCTCTCTCTCTCGAAATGTAGCTAATTTTTCATTTCATTTTGTCTTCACTGACTGAAAAAAAATGAAAAATATCAACATTAGTCCATTGGGGAAGAGGGGTATAATTAATGCATGTTCTACAGAACCGTCGAAATACATACATATACATATATAACATATATATCCACATATATATAACATAAACTGATAAAACGGCATCTCAATTCAACATAAACATGTGAAGGTTACATTTATTTACGGTCTCATCTCGCGCCCATCAGGGGAGCAGCTCTGCCCTCTCTTGGCCTCCTCCTTTGAGACCCTCGCTGCGACGCGTGCAGCTGAGACCCAGGGCGAAGAATTAATGAGCAAATTGAAACAGACTCAATACTCACGGCCCAGTTGCCTTCAATTACCAGTTGCTGAAACACACACACACACACACACACACACACACACACACACACACACACACACACACACACACACACACACACACACACACACACACACACACACACACACACACACACACACACACACACACACACACACACACACACACACGCGCGCGGGGTCATTTTCACCATGTAAAATGGCTACACTACAGTAAATTCTTGATGCATGTTGACTGCAGGCAAAGAAGCAGCGGGATGTCCAACAACATGGCCAAGATTGCCGATGCGCGAAAGACGGTTGAGCAATTAAAGCTCGAGGTCAACATAGAGAGGATGATGGTATGTGCACTTTATATATAACTAATTAGCGCTCGGAAAAGAGAATATTTCTACCGCCGATCCCAGTGGGACAAATTATGGAGGGAAAAAAAATCCAAATTATATGACAGAGCAATTTTGAGTTGATTACACATCTAAAAAAAATGTTTTTTTTATCATTGAATAAAACTTTGATCACAAATACTTTTTTATTTTCCCAGGTATCTAAAGCAGCAGCGGATTTGATGGCCTATTGTGAAACTCATGCCAAAGATGACCCCCTGGTGACCCCTGTCCCTTCCTCAGAGAATCCTTTTAGAGAGAAGAAAATATTCTGTGAAATACTGTAAGGCCACCATGGGGCATTGCCGTAGTATCATTGCAGTTTCACATTTGTTTTTATGCCAACGCTTTTAGTTTCACAACCGCTCTGTTGTGTGTTTTATGGCGCTTTGATACGTTGACGAATTTCTATGTTTGAAGCGGATAAAGACGGCAATAAAGATTTTATGCTAAATTAGCGCAATGCTAATTTAAATGAGCCTGTGTCATTTACTGTCTGTGTTTTATGGTGTTCCTTCTGCTTGTACAATGGCGTGTGTGGCTGCCACTGCTCACCCGCAGAAAAAAATATCCCGTGACTGTAAAGTGTCCTTGAGAGTTCTGAAAGGTGCTGATGAAGGAAATGTATTATTATTATTATTATTATTATTATTATTATTCTCTGTGATATTTGTTGATTTTATATTTCTCAGTTATTTTCACATCAGGTGATGAAGATGTGTACAATAATAGGCAGGTGTGTGTATTTGTGTGGCTGGGGGAAGTGTCCCGGGATAGTGGGTGAGTGTGGTGGTGGTTGGCCAAACCCTACTTTGCGGATTTTTTGTCAATCGCAGGTGGTCCTGGTCCCCATTAACAACGAAAAACGAGGTATTACTGTAGTGCATCAAAAGCTCCTGCAGTTACCACGACTGCCTGTAGACGGTGGTATTTTTTAGTTTTCGGAGCGGTGATGTTCACAGATCGAATGTTTAGTGTTAGAATCTGGATGATTTATTTTTTTTCATACTCTTGTAGCTTTCGTTGATAAAGGGTGCATCTGAGATGCTTCAAATAAAAAAAAAATCAAGGAATGACACGTCTTTTTCCGTTCAGGATCATTTTTGGACTTGGCAGTTCTAAGATATACAAATATACATCCACATTAGAAGCTTTTATATTACATTTGAAACCCGTTTTCATTTTCAGGCTAACAATGTTGTAAAGTTGAGTTCCCAGTAGGGATCGTGGGGGTATTATTGGGTGTGGCGACGAGCGACGCTTACCCACGCAGACTTTCACATCGCGTGACAGGTGGCAACGTTCCCACATTGGCAAGCTAACTTCGTTTGTTTCTCTGGTGTTGAAGGCCGAATTTCAGGTATCGCAGCGACTTTTTGCTTTTCGTAACAAGTCGTGTTGTGATTTTGTCATTCACATTTGGAATATTTGCATTGTTAGGCGAGCAAAAAAAAACTAGTCCGACTCGTTCGATTGTGCTGTCCACAAACAGACAGGTAAAATGAGCTTCCGTTGAGTCATTGCTACGTGTAATTAATGCAATAATAATTTTAATAAAAATATTTATTCAACTATATTCGATGGTGGAAGGAGATTAAAAGTTAAGTGCGTAAAAGCGGTTGACTTTTCAAACAGGATATCCTCGACAGACTGACGTAAATGTTCGATTTAATTTCCTCGTCCATTAAATATTTACCAATAAGTTCAAATTACAACAGACGTGTTCGTGTATTATGAACATGTGTATTAGACGTGTTTATTCATCTCGATGTTCAGATTTGCTTTAGAAATCTGAAGTTTTGTTTGTTTAAATCCGGACTGTGTTCTTGGGTTGTTCTCCTTGCATGTGCTTTGCGTTTTCGATTCTCAGGCTTCCCCCAACCTCCAAAACGTGTTTGTTGTATAGTTTTTAGGTTAATTCAAGGCTCAAAGATGTTATAAGGTGTGAATGTTAACATTTGTTTGTCACTTACCTTAGTTTGGAATGATTTGTTATCATGAAACCTTGACAAGCCATTGGAATATCATAAAATGAAAGATTATCAAGTTTGTACTTTAAACTGTACGCGAGAGGTGAAAAGCTAAAAGTGGCAACCAACGTCACTGTTTCCCTTTTCTCTTTTTTCAGGCCTCAACATGGCCAATTTTGGGGGCCACGCCATTCCAGGCTCCTTCTTCTTGCTCTTTGGCATATGGCTGACGATTAAACAAACGCTCCACCGCTCCTGTTGGAAAAAACAGCTCCAAGGCAAAGTTCTCTTTCCTCCTTTCTTGAAACGAATGGACTACATCGAGGGAGGCATGCAAATCTTTGCCTCATTTGTCGGTCAGTAACCCCCGACCCCCCTCATCGAAACACTTTTGAATCCCCCTAACTGATGCGATCCTGTCTCAGGCATCATGGTGGAACAATTTGTCGTGGACGGGCCGCACGCTCGACTCTACGACGCGGACAACCATTCATGGATTAAGCTGATGAACTGGCAACACACCACCATGTATCTCTTTTTCGGCATCTCTGGTATCGCTTTAGTGGTGAGCACCGCGTCCAAGATGGTGCCGATCGGAGTGGACCGCCTTGCTCTCTCCTTAGCTCTTTTTGTGGAAGGTAAGAGCTGGAAAAGTCATTTGGGTTGTTTTTAGATCCCATCCTGGTTCCTGCAACTTTTCTGTGTTTTTGTTTTGTGACTCAGGATTTCTGTTCTACTACCACGTGCACAGTCGCCCCCCGCTAGATGCCCACATCCACTCTTTGCTGCTGGTGGCCGTGTTCAGCGGGTCGGCCAGCACCATGATGGAAGTGTTTATGAGAGACCATTTCATTCTGGAGATGCTGAAAGCTGTCCTGTTCATCCTGCAGGGCTCGTGGTTTTACCAGGTAATCCACATCGGAGCGAATTTAACTCATTCACTGCCGTTTCCTAAATGTATTCGGGAATTGAAAAGTGTGAGGTCAAGCGCCATTCCTGAATTTGTTTTGTTTTTTCTTGCGGGGAGTGCAGATAAAGTGTTGGTCAAACCTCTGGCAATGTTTTTTCCCTTCCACGAGGGGGCAGCATTTGCCTTTCGTCCATGTGAGGGCTTTGTTACAGCTTTAGCTGTTGTTAAAGAGCTATATAAATCAATATGTATGTATTGTATTTTGTACATCCGCCCCCATTTCAAGCTCAGATAACTCCAGATCCATAGAAATTAACTTATTTTTCTGATGAAAGAAGAGAGTCTAAGGTTTTTTTTGCTGCATTGAATTTTTATGCAGTCCTAAAACTCAATACAGACACTCCCCTACTTACGAACTAACAATGGTACATACAAACATTTGTGTAGTAACATATGTAGTATTCTCTCCAGTTGTACATGTACGTATCTTTATAGAGCATATATATTATTAAATGTTTATTTTTCACTACAAACCAATACGGGTTACTTATATAGGCCTTAAACATACTTATGTCAACCATAAACATACTTATATAAGCCTTAAACGCAAGAGTGGCTGCCTTTCCAGCTCCTGTATTTAATTTTTCTACTTCTTTCTTTCCTTTCCTCTTCCTTTCATAACTTTGCTGCTGTGTTACTTCCGGGTAGAGTGAACGCTGGCACGAATGGCTGCCGCTGCTCACCTGCACGCACAAAAAAGTTCTTGTCCCGTGACTGTAAAGTGTCCTTGAGAATTTTGAAAGGCGCTTAGAAATTAAATGTATTATTATTAATACACATTCTCTACAAAATATAGCAGTGAAGCAACTTACAGACAAATTCACCTTACAAACGACTGTTCGAATGTATCTCGTTTGTAAGTTGGGGAGCGTCTGTATTTCGTGGGTCCTGGAATTTGACTGAAAATGACAAAAACCCTGGCACTGGAGTAGACACATTTTTGCACATGTATGGCAGTTTTTATTCAATAGCATATCGGATAAGTGTGTGATTCGTTCCAACACCCCCACCAACACCACCACCACCACCTCTCTCCATAAAAATGAACTCCATAATGTTTGGCTTTGGCAGGGGTGTGGGCATCGGTTGTAGTTAATGATCAACCCCTTTCCCGAGGTGCTCGTTGTAGCTTACGACCATGTTTGAAACCTCCGTTCCAGATTGGTTTTGTTCTTTATCCGCCGAGCGGTCCGCAGTGGGACTTGACTTTGCACAACAACATCATGTTTGTCACCATGTGCTTCTGCTGGCATTTGGCTATGGCTTTGCTTGTCGTCACATGCATCTCGGCGGCAGTTTGGATGTGAGTATTTAAATCTTTTTACAATTCGCCTTTGGAGATTATTAGCGAACAGTTTTTATTGTTATTGAACGGCGTTCTTACTGATGGCTGTTTTTGATTTTGTAGGACTTTTACATGAACTTTGATTAAAACCGCCCTAAACTATGACTACCGGTGCTTTTTTTTTGGTGATCATCTTTCATCGAATTGCACCTTATAAGATGTTTTGTCCACACTTATAAAAAGAGGTTTCTTATAAAGTATAAATGTGAAACTAGCTTTTTCGCCTTTTTTTCCCCCTTCTCAAAGCACCACAAGGAGAATGTCCAGAAGAGCGCAGGACATCGAGATGATGATGCGAAAGAAATCCTCCACTGCGAACTCTGAGAAAGCTTTGCTTGAAGAATCCGAAGAGGAGTAACGGATTTAAAATGATCATATTTATATTGTGAGGAAAATAAGTACTGAATTTGCACTGGACTATCCTGACTGAATTATAGGCTTTTTTTTTTAATCTGATGATATTCTGATCCGAAATGCACATAGTGGATACTTCCCCCCCGCCCTAAAAAAATCTATCCATTTTCTATGTACTGCTTGGCCTTATTAGAATCACGAGTAAGCTGAGCCCAGCAAGAGGAGGGGTACGCCCTGGATCGGTCAACAGCTCGTCACATCTACACGAACTATATTTCACACTTTTATGGACAATTAAGTCTTCGATGTCATTGGAATGGGGGAGCAAGTCAAAGCATTCTACAGGAAACCACCGCAAGCAAAACAAAGGCAGACATTTTAATGACATTTACGATATCTGTGATTATGTGAAAAAAAAGGTAAATAAGGCGTTTAACGTTGTCAATCATTAAAATGAAACAAGAGGCAAACAAAGTGAATTTGTGAGATTTAATCAGTGGTTTAATAGAACTCATAATTTAACATTTTGACTTCACCATTAAGGGGAATCAAATTGATGAAATGTAGTTTAATGTCACCCCCCCCCCCAAAAAAAAAAGAAAAAAAAAAAGAAAAATTACACACCGAAAAAAGCCAGGATTACAGAAACACAAATAACAGGATGAAAGATGGCGAGATTGGATCACTGAGGAGGCCCCGGTGGGAGATCTGGCGGACATTTTGGCGATGGCGATGGCGCCGCCGTGACGACAACCGTGGAGACAGATTTGGGAGAAGCTGCCGCCATGTGTTGCTGGAGCTGCTGCGCCTGAACTGTCTGGATGCGAACCTGAAGAAACAAAAAGGGGAGCGTTCGACATTGCAACTACTCAGGTACGCCATCTACGCCTAGTGGCTGGAATCGCTGCTAAATATGAACCAAAAAAATGATGCCTTGTGAATTCTGTCTTAAAACGAAGATGCTCTGACGGAAACTATCTGACCCACCTGCGTGGCCTGTCCCTGCTGTTGTAGTTGCTGAAACTGTTGCGCGGTGACAAAGCTAACCGGTTTGTTCCCAGCAATCAGCTTAGTGCCCGCAGGCATGGTGGTTAGAATGATGTTTCGACCCAAGCTGCTGAGACTGACAAGCCAGAAGCGAAACGCGGGTGTCAAAAAGACAACATCATGTAAGTCCATCAGCTCAAAGATTGAATAGGAACTTACGTTGTGTTGAGACTTCCCTTCACAATCGGCGTGGTCACCACACTTTTACTTTTCAGCGGTTGGTTGAGGACAGATAGGGGAACGGTGATGCGGGCGGGTAACTTTCCCTATGGCGAGGTGAAAAGAAAGCATTGGTGGAATCCTATATTTTATATACATAATATTTTTTATAATTGGGCGATATCATCGATAAAGATTGACCGGTTTCTTGGTTTTCAGTTGAGCAATCTTGACCCAAACGACTATGAATAAGAAAAAAAATGTTCATCAAAATAGTTATTTCAGAATCAGAAAGCTTTTAACTCATTCACTGCCAGATGATGTGGAAAAATGTGTCCACTCCAGTGCCAGGGTTTTTGTCATCGTCACACGAATTCCAGGACCCACAAAAGATTGAATTTTAGGACTACATAAACATTCAATACAGTGTAGATCTCTAGACCTGAGAACTCTTCTTTTATCAGAAAAATAAGAGTTAATTCCTAAATTATATGGGTATGGAGTTATGAGCTTGAAATGGGGCAACTGTACAAAATACAATACATACATATTGGTTTATATAGCACTTTAACACCAGCTGAAGCTGTAACAAAGCACTAGCATGGAAAAAAATGGGAATGCTACCACCTTATGGAAGGGACATTGCCAGAGGTCTGGCCAGCATTTTATCGGCATGCCAGCAAGAAAAACCAAAACCCGAATAAATTCGGGAAATGCGCTACATGTCACGAATAAATTTGGGAGTGGCAGCGAATGAGTTAATAGTTGAATTGTGGAATTTTCTCTATGTTTGGTTTGGAAGAGAAGACCTCAGCTCTGCGCTCTCATGAGGATAATGGAAAATAGAAAATAGAATGGGGAAATTTGCATTTGAGGACATAAATAACCCGAATTTTAATTTTGTACTTTTGAACTGATTTACTCAGGGAAAATCACAATTCAGGTAACATCCGACTTATGACCGAGTTCGATTCCGACCAAACTGTCGTAAGTCAAAATGGTCGTAAGTCGAAAATAGAGACTCAGAGGCTAAATGACTCGCAAACTCCCCCCCCCCCCCCTATGGTGCCATCATACGGTCGATTGCTATGCGAGAGTGAGATGCTGGCTGGCTGGCTGGCTAAAATTGTCTTACACGTTGCTGGCCTGCTAGCGCGTTGCGATGCCAGACATATAATAACATTTTTAAAAATGGGGTCTGGAGGTCGTGGTCCTAAGTACGGATGGTCGTAAATCGAGCCGGTCGTAAGTCGGATGTTACCTGTATATTATATAATATAACAAAATAAAGGGCAGCAGAAGTTGTGAGTTGAAATCCCGCTCTAGGCTCCTTATATGGAGTTTGCATGTTCTCCCTTGTTATGGGTTTTCTCCGGGTACTCCGGTTTCCTCCCACATTCCAAAAATCATGCTTTGAACGCTAAATTCTCCCGAGGTGTGATTGTGAGCTTGAAAAGTTGTTTGTCTATGTGTGCCCTGTGATTAGCTGGCAACCGGTTCAGGGTGTCCCCTGCCTAGTGCCCGAAAGCGGCTGGGATAGGCTCCAGCGCCCCCCCAGCGACCCTCAGGATAAAGCAGTCCGGAAGATGGATGAATATGTCACCTAATTTGCTCTCTTACCGTTTGTGCGTTGACCACAGGGGCGGCTACCTGCCGCATGGTCGCCAGCTTCAGAGGGGAAGCAGAGGCGCCGGAAGCCACCGTGATACCTTTGGCGCCAGCAACGGTCATGACGTTACCGCCGGCGGATACCGTGACGGGCTTGCTGCCGCCGGTGGACGTCATAGTGATGGTCTGACCCTGCTTCTGCGGAATCACCCCGAGTCCCGGCATGATACGGATGGTGGTGCCGCTCTTATCCGGAGAGCCCACGGTGGAGAAAGTCCGAGATTTCTGGTCGGCCACGCTCACGCCCAAAGTGGGCATGAGGCGTATGGCCGTATCTCCCGCGGCCTTCAGCAGCGTGGAAGTCAAGGGCGATGTTTTGGCGGCGGTCATCTCCCCGGTGATGGACGCGGGGGCGGAGACGGATGGCTGAGGGGGCGTGACGTGGAGCGTGGCCGAGATGCTCTTGCTCCCGCCGGCGGCGCTCGTGGCCAGGAAGTCAGGTGTGAGTTTGACTGTCGCCACGGGAGATTTGGTGAGCGTGGCCATCATGTCCGGCGTGATGCGCAGTACCGTCTGGCCTTTGGCGTCCGTGGTGATGGAGGACGGCGGAAGGCGTAAGACATCTTTACCCTGGATGCGTAGGTTTGTGGCCGTAAGCGGAATTCCCGCTGCCCCTGATGTCTTCACTCCTAATTGGCCAGTGAGGGACACCTTGGAAGCAAAAAAAAAAAAATTACAAAAAAAAATCACTCGACTTCCTTCACCTTTTAACTCATTCACTGCCAGACGATGTGCAAAAATGTTCCACTCCAGTGCCAGGGTTTTTGTCATTTTCACTCAAATTCCAGTACCCACAGCATATTGAGTTTTAGGACAACATAAACATTCAATTCACTGTAAGAAATCTTAGACGGTATTTTTTTTTATCAGAAAAAAAATTGTTAATTCCGAAGTTATATGGGTGTGGAGTTATCTAAGCTTGAAATGGGGGTGTCTGTACAAAAGTCAAATGCTGCCCCAGAAAAACCAGAACCCGAACAAATTTGGGAATGGTGCTCCCACATCACACAAAATGGCACCCCATGTCACACAAAAGAGTTAATTCCTAAGTTATATGGGTCTGGAGTTATCTGATCTTGAAATGGGGGCAGCTGTACAAAAGACAAATGATGTCCCACCCCCGCGAGCTAAACCAAAAACCGAGCAAATTCAGGAATGGTGCTCCACGTCACACAAAATGGCGCCCCATGTCCCACTAAAGAGTTAATTCCCAAGTTATATGGGTCTGGAGTTATCTGAGCTTGAAATGGGGGCAGCTGCACAAAATACTATACAATACATACATATTGATTTTTATAGCACTTTAACAACAGCTGAAGCTGTAACAAAGCGGTCACAACATCGACAAAAGGAAAATACTGCTCCCTTGTGGAAGGGAAAAACATTTCCAGAGGTCTGGCCAGCATTTTATCGGCACCCAAGCAAGAAAATCCAAAACTCAAATAAATTCGGGAACGGCAGCGAATGAGTTAATTCTTCCCAATAACAACCCCCCAAAAGCTGGTCATTGACTACCTTTTGATATCAATAACACACATTTTTTTCCTGTTTTGAGAAAAACAAAACTTATAATTCACCTGTTTGATATTTTGACTGGCGACTCCTTGCAAGACAGCCGGCGATGATGCGGAGATTTTAGCCGGGCTGCTAGGCGACACCGTGTGAGGTCGAGGGACGGCTGCGGTGGAAACCGACACGGTGTTGGACACCTGGACTGGACTGGCGGACTGGCTCCTCAAAGGCATGGACACAACGGCCTGTTTTTTTTTTTGGGACACAATACACCCAACGTGGAGGTCATTTTAATGTTCAAAAACCACAACTTTATTGTTGATCCTTTGACCTGTGAGATGCTTTTGGTCGCCACAGGTAGCGGCATTCGGATCTGATGAGGACTGTGATGGACCAAAGCGGCTTGCTGACTTCCTGACGGAGAACCCAATCCGGGCTGAGCGGAGACAACCCGCACCTGAGGGAGGGAGCCCGCCGCCAGGTGACTGACGATTCGGGCCGCGTGTTGGGAATTGACGGGCTGAGATACGGACTGACTGGACGGTATGACCGAACCCAGTTGGGGCAAGGAGGGCGGGGACACCAGGAGAACGCTGCAACAGACACGCTTGACTTTAGGTTGTTGCTACACGACAGAGAGGAGAAGTAACATACCCTGGGCTGGGTTTAATTGCATCCGAGAGGGTGGTGGTCTTGGTTGGCATAGTGACCGCGCAGGGCAAAGGTGACTTTGGGGTCCCAGGTGTATTTGGAGTCACTGTAGAGGTTGTTGGTGACATGGGACTGGAACCAATATCCTGTCCTGCTTCCAAAGTTGCAGCACTTTTACCCCCTCCGTCTTTACTGCTGGATTTCTACCAAAATAAGAGATTTGATGACTGCCGGATTTCGACTAAAATAAGAGATTTGATGACCACAAGATTTCTACTAAAATAAGAGATTTGATGACTGCCGGATTTATTTCTACCAAAATAAGAGATTTGATGACTGCCGGATTTCGACTAAAATAAGAGATTTGATGACCACAAGATTTCTACCAAAATAAGAGATTTGATGACTGCCAGATTTATTTCTACCAAAATAAGAGATTTGATGACTGCCGGATTTATTTCTACCAAAATAAGAGATTTGATGACTGCCGGATTTCGACTAAAATAAGAGATTTGATGACCACAAGATTTCTACCAAAATAAGAGATTTGATGACTGCCGGATTTCGACTAAAATAAGAGATTTGATGACTGCCACATTTATTTCTACCAAAATAAGAGATTTGATGACTGCCGGATTTCGACTAAAATAAGAGATTTGATGACTGCCACATTTATTTCTACCAAAATAAGAGATTTGATGACTGCCGGATTTTGACTAAAATAAGACTTGCTGACTTCCTGACGGAGAACCCAATCCGGGCTGAGCGGAGACATTTGATGACCACAAGATTTCTACTAAAATAAGAGATTTGATGACCACAAGATTTCTACTAAAATAAGAGATTTGATGACTGCCGGATTTATTTCTACCAAAATAAGAGATTTCATGACTGCCGGATTTCTACCAAAATAAGAGATTTGACGAATGCTGGACACACTATCAAAATAAGAGATTTGATGACTGACGGATTAATTTATACCAAAATAAGATAGTTGACAACTGCCATATTTCTACCAAAATAAGAGACTTGATGACTGCCGGTTTTGTACCAAAATAAGATATTTAATTAAATGACTGTCGGATTTCTACCAAAATAAGAGATTTAATGACTGCCAGAATTCTACCAAAATAAGAGATTTGATGACCATAATGCAATTTGCCGCTCTCAACCGAAAACATGTGCACTATTTCAGCATCATCACAAAAATGTAGCTAAATAAACAACGGCGTCGTTATCTCACAGGTTTGGATGAAGGTTTCGGCTTTTGCTGCAGCGCTTTTCTTGCTTTAGCGGCAGCCGCTTGAGCCTGGTGGATCCTCTCTGGATGATAGATGAGGGGAAAAAAATAACAGAAAAAAAAATAAATCAAACAATAGGCGCACTTCTACACCATGCAAACAACTACGCAAGCGGAAATAAATAGATGAATTACACAAACATTAGATAGCGTTTCGTTGGCTTTGTTATCTGATTTATGCTGCTCTGGACTTTAAAAATCACTTTGAGGTGTTTTTTCGGTAATAATTGTAATAATAATAATAGAATTATTATAATAAAATAATAATAATTACTAAATAAAAAAAAAATTTATGATATTAATAATAAATACAGTAAAGTCTCGTTATATCGATATCGGATATATCGATAGTCCCGGTTATATCGATACTATTTCTATGCACGCACGGAGAAAATTACATGCAAACAGGGTCGGATATATCGATAGTCCCGGTTATATCGATATTTTTCCGGACTCCCTTGAATATCGATATAACGAGACTTTACTGTAATTATAAAAAAAATTGACAAAACATTAATAAATAAAATAATCATCATAAAAAAAAGTATTTTTACAAAATAAAAGTGCAATAATAATTTAACATTATAATAATAAAGTAATAAAAACATAGCAAAATGTGTACTTGTGATAGGCTGCACCTATATATTATATAGTCTTTATTATTTTGCTTTATGTTGACTATTATGTGAACCGCTTTGTTAAAGCTACAGCTGTTGTGAAAGCGCTATATAAATTAGGCTGTATTATATTGTGTATATATAAAATAAATTTCATACATATATAAAATGATGATTTGTTAATGTATGTCTCCTCTTCAGATAACCGCACTGCACTCATTGATTATGTCATCCGCCCAGTGTCACAACCTCCAGATTGTTGCTCACCAAACTCTTCTTGACTGCGATTGCGGTGCAGGTAAATCCACAATTTGCGTCCGATGTCATACTTGACGCAAGGGTCTTTCTCGTAGTGCAATCTATCCAGAGCTCCGCTCACGACCGTGTTCACCTAAACGGCACGAGAGTGAGTTTACGGTTGAGTAAAAGAGGCAATAGAAATAAAATGCTCGAGAGAAAGAAATGCCTCTCGACCTGCGCACTTGTGACGTCAGGGGCAAGAAACTGCGAGTCCTTTAGCAGTTCACAGATTTCCGCCCGAGTTCCTTCTCCGTTGGGTAGCCTGGCTGCTGCGTCTCGCACTGTTAGCAACAAAAAAAGGAGCTTCAACGCTTCCGTCACACATAAACAAAGCAACAAATGAGGCGAAGCTCGAACCCAAAGAGAGGATGGTGACGTATGGCGGGCGGTTGGAGCGCAACAGCGTATGCTCCCGAGCTTTATTTAGAGACATTTCCTTATCGAATACTCCCTTCACGGGTCCCACAACGGATTCAAAACCATGCATGCGGAACGTGAAGGCTTTATGGGGTTGGTTGTATCTCTGCTGCTCCTAATCGACGTTAAAAAAAAAAAAAACAAATTGGCATCACTACTTTTTATAAACATACAAAAATATTTCAAATATACAAAATAATCCAGAAACCTGAATTTGGAAGAGTTGTCTCTCATCCCCTGTGCTCGGTCTCACCACATAATCGGTCGAACTGTAAAAGATATTCAAAGCATTTTAAAATTCATGATGACAAACGTTCTATGAGAATTGCGAAGATGGTCTTACACTCGCGGCATGGGGGGCGTTAAATCGGATAGCTCTTCGCTTTCAGTCTGTGGGTGACAAAGTCACTTAGAAACAAAATGCACGGATACAGATGTGTATTTTTTTAAATACTTGGGGGGTGGGGGTGCGTTTGTTTTACCTTAACCACAAAATCTTTCGAGTCCAGCCACAGTTGACAAAGTGCAATCAAATCTTTCTCTGCATCCTGAGTAGGACCTAAAATAAAGCAGACAGACGTCATACTATTCACCATCCCTTCACTTGATTGACACACCAGACAACATCTCATTATTAGATCTGTGTAGGCTCTCAGTCGTACAGGAGTGGTCCATCGGTGAAAAGGTTTCTTCAGCCGTCATCTGTACTTCGTTGAAGGTGTCGGACGTTTTGCTCCTCATCCGAAGAGCTTCGTCAGCAAACTAAAGTTGTGCTGGTAACTCTGGCTCTCTGTGCCATATATATAGCCAGAGTTACCAGCACAACTTTAGTTCGCTGACGAAGCTCTTTAGATGAGGAGTGAAAAGTCAGACACCTTCAAAGCATAGACGACGGCTGAAGAAACCTTTTCATTGATGATCTCATTTATTAGGTAAACTGTGCATGCTCAAACAACGCCCCTGAGCGTTGCAAAGTTGGCAAGCTAGTTGTTAGCTGCATCCAAAATTTTCGCTTGTTTTTTTTCTCTCTTAAATGTACGATAGGGTACAAAAATGAGTGGGGGAGCTGGTCCAAGTTAGAAGGAAAAAAAGTATAATTTTCATCTGGAATGAGATTTTTTTTCACGATGATATTTCCAAAGTGCGTTTGTCTCGTTTGCCAGTTATCAGAGTGAACTCAGGTAATGGCAAAACAAATTTACATAATGATGTTGTGTTGCGCAACATATGCAGTTATACATCCATACATGTGGCATGAATCTTCAATATATTTCTCAATCAATATTGACCATCATTTGGACTTTTCAAAAGTTAGCTCCCATGCTAAAAAAAAAGTGTGACTAACCGATCCACTTCCACTGCTGCGTTTCATCCACAAATTCCACAAATGGCAGAAAGCCGCTGGGGAGCGCCATGACACCTTCTGTTAAAGCATTGAAGCAAAAAAAAAAAAAAAAATTATAATAATACATGAATTGTGATTCATTTTTTCATGAATTTTTGAAGCCTGGCTAACTGCTCAAAGGGGTTTCCCACAGGACAACTTTACCTTTACATTCCCCTGCGAGAAACTGCAAGGCGTGGAGGACCAAGTCAGACCAAGAGGAAGCAGATGAAAACCAGGCATTGAGAGAGCTCGCGGGTGACATCTGCCACATTTGAATTTTCTCCTCCAACTGCCGCACATCCGCAAGAAACCATTAGAATCACAAGTTTGGGCTTCCAGCTCATAGGCGAACAAGACTGAAGTACCAGTGAAGTGCTGGCGAGGCGCTCCGTCCTCAAAATGGTCTCCAACAAACTGAAGAAACTGACTGCAAGTTCTTCCACGACGACCGGGCTGCTCGGAGGTTCCTCCAGGATTCTGCAACGATAAAAATGTACGCGTATTCAGATATATCCTAACTCTTTTTAGTTTCTTTATCCTACGCCAAACGTACTCCTCCTTGATGTGAGCCAGCGGTGGTAACGGCGCGTCCGCCATGGAGTTGATGATGTTCGCCAAAGGTGCCGCCGGGGCGTCTGAGGTAAGAGCGTCACAGGGATCCTCAGATTCCACTTTCACCGTTCTTATTTTCTTCTTCCTTCTCTCTTCTTTTATTTTTTTCTTTGGCAGAGAGAGATCAAAAAGTGCTGGAAAAGAAATTAAAATGTAAGAGGAACGGAACAATTTTGGTGTTACAGACGCTCCCCTACTTGCGAACATTCGAGTTACGAACAACTATACATACGAACATGTTTCCTCTCTTTCTAACATACGTAGTATTTCTCTACATTTGTACATATACATATCTTTATAAACAGAATTTGAAAATACAGATGCTCCCCTACTTACGAACATTCGAGTTACGAACAACAGTACATACGAACATGTTTCCTCTCTTTCTAACATACGTAGTATTTCTCTACATTTGTACATATACATATCTTTATATTCAGAAATTGAAAATATAGATGCTCCCCTACTTACAAACATTCAAGTTACAAACAACGATATATGAACATTTTTGTAGTAAAATGTAGTATTCTCTCCAGTTGCACATATACATATCTTTATGGAGCATATATTTTATTAAATGTTTATTTTTCAGTACAAATTAATACAGGTTACTTATACAAGCCGTAAAAATACAGTAAAGTCTCGTTATATCGATATCGGATATATCGATAGTCCCGGTTATATCGATACTATATCTATGCACGCACGGAGAAAATTACATGCAAACAGGGTCGGATATATCGATAGTCCCGGTTATATCGATATTTTTTCGGACTCCCTTGAATATCGATATAACGAGACTTTACTGTACTTACATAAGCCTTAAACATACATTCTATACAAAATAAAGCTCTGAAGCAACTTACGAACAAATTCACCTTACGGACCACCACTCGGAACGTATCTCGTTCGTAAGTTGGGGAGCATCTGTACATACTAAAGCAGATTCACTTACGCAAGGCTGATTTACGACCGAAATTTGCTCTTGAGAGGATATCACTGAGGTGAATGTCGGAGGTCATCAGATCTGGATGATCCTGACGAGAAGAACAATCTGTGATACATTGTACAAAAATCAAACTAATCCAAACATTATTTACCGGATTTCGCTTCCTCTTTTCGCGATGGTTTTGCAGCATGACTTTCAAGTCCTGTTCACCAAGATGGACTTTTTCTGGGGGAAAAAAAAAAAAAATCAGGTATGATCTGGCTGCTGACGAAAGCCATAATAATAAACAAAAAAAAAATATTGAGACGATAAACGGAGGGATCACTATAAGCACATTGACAAAAATAACAATAATAATAATAATAGTAAAAATACCACCAACCTGTGGTCTTCATGTCTTGGGTAGAGAGGCTTGGCACAACTCTGAGTGAGACAGTGGAGGTTGGCGAGGTGGGAGACTGTGGTGCTGGTGTCCATAACGTTAGATCTAAATGCATGTGCAATAAAGTAGTGAATTTATTTGGGTACTTTCAATCCCGTACTCCCAGTCTGGCAGTAGAAATGCATGAAAAAAAACCGATTGTGCGAAAGCAAGAAAAATATACTGACCGTCATCATCAGACGAAGCATTACTGTCTCCACATTCGGTTTTAACCTCCTTTAAAATGCGTCTCAGTCTTCTTCTAACTTTTTGTTCTCGTATTTCAGCATGACTCCTCGTCTGTATCTTTTTCTTTGGCGGAAAGTCCAGACCGTTGTGAACTGCAAAATCTATTAACTCCTGAAAGCAGAGCAAACATTTTGACGATAGTTGTATTTCCAACTTTATTTATTCATTTTTTTTGCAGAGCTTACCTTTCGTGAGACGAGTATTTGTTTCAGCAACCTGTGGTAGTATTGCTGAAGAGAGTACAACTGTCGTCTTTGCTGAGACTTGGCACACAACTGTCTGTACTTGACAACTTCGGGGTTGAAGTAACCATCTGTTTCGATTAAGAACAACACCATCAGCGAATAATGTTGTATTTTGAGAGTTGATTAATGCATGTGTGTGTCAGTGACCTCGGAAGAGTTTTTGTGCAAGATGAAGAGGATTTCCAAAATGAAAATTCCTGTTGTTGAACAGCTCGTCGACGGTGCTGCTTTGCTCCGTTTTGTTATTGTCGGGGAACTGCGGCAAAAACCGACTGAGGTGTTGGCGCTGAGAATCGGAAAGCACTTCGGTCCACGTGCTTTCACTCATCACAGAGAAGAAGATTTCAGGCTGATGGTAAAACATAACCAAAAAATCATCAGCGTTTTTACATTCGACACAGTTTCAAAGCAGAATGTATCACTTACATCTTCAAGTAGTTCCTCGGGAAGGCTGACCCTGCAGTTACCAAGCATGCACTCCTCTGTGATCTGACCAGCGTCCTCCTCTTTCGGCTCAAGAGGATCTGTCAGTATGTGAGTCAGGACATCCATCCTGCTCCTCCGCCGTCCCTTCACTGTTGTTGAAAAATCACATGTGTAAATAAAATCCATACCAATATTGCAGGATAAGCTTTTGAAATGTAATATCACATGACCAAGCTTAGCGTTATTTGCTACCACTCAATATATCCAACAAAGCCATCAAACAGAAGTACCTTCGCTGCACTGCACATTGTAATATTTGTACTTGTCTTAACCAAACCGACAACACGTATTTTAAAGCTATTTAAAAGTTCTTCCTTACCTAAGCTCCCCTTTGTTTTGATCCAACAGATGGGACGGTTTTATTGACGTACGGTTCTTTTCTTCTGGCAGAGAAATGACATCGACAAATGGAGCGCTTAGCTCGCTCTCTCCCTCTGCCGGCGGAAAGGCGAACAACAGTAAGTGCGCTGAAAAGTTGACATTTTTTTCGTGTGTTTGTGTACGCGAATGTATATGTGCGTGTGTACGTGCGTGTATGTAAAAAAATTATGTGTTCGTGTATTTGTGTGTCAGTGTGTGTGTGGTGTGTGTGTGTGTGTCTACGTGTGCGTGTTTTTGTATCTATATAGGTGTGTGTATGTGTACTGTCGATATGTATGTGTTTCAGTATGTGTGTAGGTGTGTGTGTGTTTGTTGTCATGATTTAAATTGTATGCTAAATTGTTTGGAATGGTATTTTAATAATAGACTGGATTAGCCTTTGGATTGGATTAGCCTTTATTAGTCTCGCAGTGGAGAAATTTACATTTTACAGGAAAGGGAGAAGTAGAAAAACAAAATACAGGACTTGTTTTAAAGGCAGTATTCGCCCTCCACTACCCCCACCCCAAAAAATCCCCTACTTCCAATTGTTCATTTTAGAACATTTATTTTCTAAAAAAAATCTCCCCTTTCGTCATCGAAACAAAATAGTGGTGAGTATAATGCCAACAACACCTGAAAATGGAAGGAACAACTTTTTAAAATGCTGCCTTGTCCATTTGCTCCTCCTCGCCATGATGCAGCAATGAATGAGTAGTCAGTTCCTTCGGTTGTCATATAACAGTCCCAGTGAGAGAGAGAGGGGGGGGGGGGGGGGCGAGACCCCCATCGCCCTTCACTAACTCTTCACCAACATTTCCTTAGGAAGTCACCGGGAGAACCTAGAAGCCAGTTTTCTCTGCCAGGGTTGTGCTCTTCATGCCTCAGCAATATGGCAGAAGGTGCCGATGGAGAGGAAGAGATTCAGTTTTTACGCACTGTAAGTGATGCTGTCTTCTTCTTCTTAGATAATAACTTAGTGGGGAAAAAAGTCCGTCTCTCTTCAAGAGACCATTAAAACTATCTTCGCTTTCTTAGATGTATTTAGATGATACGTGACATTCCAATTGACAAGAACATGTGGCTTTGTTTACTACTTTATGCTGTTTAAGAGGCCAACAATTTAAAACTACATATTACTTTGTCCTTTTATTGCATTTGCTCTGGGTTATTTTTATTAGTGTCAAGCCTCCTGTTTATTCAATAGTTAATTAAAATTTGTAATGTATTTGGGCCTTTGATGGCATGATAATTCCCATCTTTGGTTTATAGCAGGGGTGTCAGTCATTTTTGCCGTGGGCCACATTGTAGTTATGGTTTCCTCTCGAGGGCCGTTATGAATTTGGGGAACCCATTAGAATGTTTAAATCCCTTCAAATATTACATATTGCACACACAGCAAATTAATGAATAACTCGTTTTCAAATCTGAAGTCAAGAATAATGACTTTTATTGTGGTTGACATCCAAAAATATGAAATTTTGGCTCAGATTTTAGCAATCATCATGGAATTTAACAAGTTTGATTTGCTTTCGCAGGCCGAAAAAAAAATGATGTGGCGGGCCGGATTTGGCCCGCGGGCCTTGACTTTGACACCTGTGGTTTATAGGATATGATCACAATGTTTTGAATCACCGCTCTGATTTACTGAGCGGTTTATAATGTCCAAAAATGTCACTTATTATGCTTAACATTGCCGACTTAAAAAAAAAAAAAAGAGTTGTTGTTCCAGTTGCTATTGTTATGCAGTACCAAGGTCAGCTATGCTAATAATGCTTCATAAAGTTTACGTCAGTTGCTGCCCGGGTGTCTATATATACTGTGCGAGGATTAGCAGCTTCAAAGTCAGGCCCGTTTCAGCACCTGCTGACTTCAGTCCCTTGTGGGAATCGGGCTGCTGAGTGCAGTGCAGCCATGTTCATTCAATATTGCACTCTGGTGACAAAACGTTATATATAAGCGTGCTGATTCGATGCTGATTATCAGTCCTGAAATGGTGCAAAATGTGTCAATAGCCATCTATCTGTCTATAGGTCAGTCTATCTGGCAGCCGCAGCTGCATAATTTGACACACATTCATTTAGAGATATGACGTCATAGAAACCTGACACGTATCGTTTGCTATGTCAGCAACAGCGCACTGTAAGTGGGTTGCTGAGCCAGCGCTGAAGACAAATACACAAATGGTGCTATTTTATCAAGTTTAAAAAAATAATGTTGCCAGGCAGATTAATCTCATGAATAACCAGCAGTGGCGGGCTGTGGGTTTCATCGCGAGGCCTTCAGTAGTGCTACGTCTGAATCATTGCAAACTGAAAAAAGTGTGGTGTGATTTACTATAAGTCCACCAGAGGGCACCATTAGCCAGGAAATAACTGACCGACGTTCGTTCTTAATGATGTCCATTTTTTCTTGAAAAGTCCGCCTTGAAAATGGGTTTCTCCAACCAAATCCATTTCTCCTTGTCTTTCAGCCATTTTGGGTTGACAAAACCGCTATTAAATCAACACAATATATTGCTTATGCAGCTAGTTGCCGATAACGTGTGCTGGCTCTGGCCAGTATGCTCGTGTCACTAGCGGCTTGTGATCAAAGCAGTTTTCGCAAACTATGATTGAATAGTGACAGCCAATCATAATTTTCAAAATCTCTGACCAGCACCTTCAAGAAGGCATTGGTACCTTTTGGGTTGCCAACTCAAAATCTGATTGGTTAGAGCACAGGTGTCAAAGTCAAGGCCCGCGGGCAAAATCCGGCCCGCCACATCATTTTTTTCGGCCCGCGAAAGCAAATCAAACTTGTTAAATTCCATGATGATTGCTAAAATCTGAGCCAAAATTTCATATTTTTGGATGTCAACCACAATAAAAGTCATTATTCTTGACTTCAGATTTGAAAACGAGTTATTCATTAATTTGCTGTGTGCTCTGTATGTAATATTTGAAGGGATCTAAACATTCTAATGGGTTCCCCAAATTCACAACGGCCCTCGAGAGGAAACCATAACTACAATGTGGCCCGCGGCAAAAAAATGACTTTGACACCCCTTGACACATTTGATGCAACAGTGCCCGCAGAACTGATTGTGAAGGCGTCCAGGTAGATCTCCTGACCCTGATAAATGATGGCTGAAATGTGATTGGTTAAATGCTTAAATACGAAAACACACATCTGGAAGCAGCACAACAGTGGAAAAGCAATGAAAGGAAGGTGAAAAAAATGGAATTATAGAATAAGCATTCATGGACAAAATATAATTAACATCAGTCCGTGATTCACATATTTTTACCCCAGCAGAGAAGGCTTTGCAGGCCTTGACAGTCAGCCATTGATAACTAATACTCTTAGAGTCACTAAAAGACTAGATTATGAATACTCAGCTGAAAAGAACTTCTTGTAGCTCAGTCGATCGCATGACTAAACATTGTTAGCGAGTAATAAACTTGGGAAAAGGTAAAACGTAGAGTATGAAAAACTCATTCATACAAAAATATGACATCACGATTTCACCGAGTAAACGCTGGACTGTAAGTCTGAGAGTCTTGTTACCAAAACGACATTTGCAGCATTTCAACCTGGCCCGCGTCTTAGCTCCAAGAATTCAGGGTACGAATTCCACCATGCGAACAAGCCAAACTTAATTCGATTATTCGGAGCAGGGTGATGTGGGAAACTTTTTTTTTCCAGTGATATGTGAAAGATCTGATGCTTTCCAAAAGAGGACGTGTGAACAGCAGGTGCGGTGGCTAGAAATAAAGGTGTTTCTATAAGTGCAGGGTGGGGGAATCACGGCGCCGGTGAACTGAGGCCACAAAAGGCTATGAACAACAGCTATGGTTCATTGGTTTTCATTCAAGCCTGCTACAAATATTGTGAAGTATTGTGATTAGACCTTTGTCAAGAATTTGAAAAACCCTGATCATGAAGTGTTTCTCATGCTATTATGTTAGAACATTACCCACGTTGTCGTTGTAGGACGACCATGTGGTTTTGCAAAGCACGGCCTCCATCTTGAAAGAGCAGATCAAACTCTGCCTCTCGTGCGAAGGATTTGGGAACCGTCTGTGTTTCCTGGAGACGACATCCAATGCTCAGGTGTTGTGCAGCTGGATTATTTATTTATTTATTTTATTATTTATTTATTTTATTCATTTTTTGTTTTTGTACATTTTTTTGCTTGTTCGTTTATTTGTTTGTATTTGTGTATGTACAGTAAAGTCTCGTTATATCGATATCGGATATATCGATAGTCCCGGTTATATCGATACTATTTCTATGCACGCACGGAGAAAATTACATGCAAACAGGGTCGGATATATCGATAGTCCCGGTTATAGCGATATTTTTTCGGACTCCCTTGAATATCGATATAACGAGACTTTACTGTATTTTTATTTACATATTTGTGTATTTAAGTATTTAGTTATTTCTTTGTTCATTTATTTATTTATTTGTGTTCTTATTTATTATTTGTTTGTTTGTTTCCTTAACCCTTATTTGTTTGTTTATTTGTGCATGTTTTATTATTTTATGTATTTTTATTCACTTATTTATTTATTTTTTTGTTTGTTTGTTTATTTACCGAACCATACTTTATTTATTTATTTATTTATTTATGTTTACGTAATATTTATGTATTTATGTATGTATTTATTTATTTTTGTCTTTGTTTACTTCACCGTTATTTATTTATTTATTTATTTATTTGTTTGTTTATTTATTTATGTATTTGTTTGTTTGTTTGTTTGTTTGTTTTATCACACAATATTTCTTTTTTCCATTTGATAAATGAATGAATCGTCGCCTTTCAGAATGTCCCACCCGACCTGGCCATCTGCTGCTTCATACTTGAGCAGTCCTTATCTGTGCGAGCACTACAGGAGATGTTGTCCAACACTTCTGTGGATGAGGTCTCACTTCCTTTCTAAATTATCGTAATAAATATTTGCCGCTCTGAATTTTTAAATTTCTTTTTTTGTTTTTTTTCTCACCTATAGGCTGTTGATTTGGATAAATGGGTAAGAAAAGTTCCATTTTGCCTCTCTGGTGGTCTACTTTGGTCCCGAATAGGTCATTGTTTTACTCTCTCTCTTTTTTTGTACCTGCTTGCACGCTAGTCGTCACAAGGCGGGGGCCATCGAACGCTGCTCTACGGACACGCCATTCTCTTGAAACACACTCATTCGAGCATGGTGAGAGCAAATAGACACCTGGGTTCTTATGATGTCTCTCCTTCCTGTCTTTTTATTTGTAATCTTCCTCTCTTCCTTCCTTCCACTAAGTACTTGAGCTGCTTGACTACATCACGCTCGCTGACGGACAAGCTGGCGTTTGATGTGGGCTTGCAGGAAGATTCCACAGGTGGGTGTCATTTGCATTTTTTTAAGTGTGATCACGTTAACTCAATACACCATACCTTGAACTGGTCCAAGCTGGACAATGGACAAAAATCTCATTAATTTTTATCTGTGGGTTTCCCAGGAGAGGCCTGCTGGTGGACCATCCACCCGGCCTCCAAGCAAAGATCTGAAGGCGAGAAGGTCCGAGTGGGAGATGACCTGATTCTTGTCAGTGTTTCTTCCGAGCGATATCTGGTAAGTATGAATTGTATCCACCTCCACCGTCGACGGTTTCTTAATTCCTGTCGCTGCTTCTCAGCATCTGTCCTACGCCAGCGGGGACTTGATGGTCGACGCTTCTTTCATGCAAACCTTGTGGACTATGACTCCCGTCATGTCGGGTTGTGAACTAGCTGAAGGTCTGCTTACCTCTTTGTATTTTTTTATTATTATTTTTATTATCTTAAAACCTTCTTGCTCTTCATCTGCAGGCTTTCTGACCGGAGGTTATGTGCTCAGGCTTTTCCACGGTCACATGGACGAGTGTTTAGCTATCCCGGCGGCTGACCAGGGAGATGATCAGCGAAGGTGAGCAAGGCCGCTCAAATCTTACTTTCTGTGGATGTAAAATGGCTGATGTGGTTTTGTTTTGTTGTTGAAGAGTTGCTCACTATGAAGGAGGCGCTATATGCAGTCACGCTCGGTCCTTGTGGCGACTTGAACCGCTTCGTATCGCGTGAGTATTCTTGTAAAGCTGCATTGCGAATTTAGCATTTTTTTTGTGTGATTTTGCCTTTTTAAAAATGTGCTTATTGTAATTTTAGGTGGAGTGGGGGTCACATTAAATGGGGGCAGTCATTCAGAATACGTCACATAACAACAGGACGGTACCTTCTTCTGGATGAGGAAAAGGGCCTTCTTTTGGTTGATCCCGAAAAGGCCAATTCAAAAATGGCCGCCTTCTGCTTCCGAATTTCCAAGGTAAATGAAAACACCCCAAAAAAGTTGTCCTGTGGATTCCTTGCAGCTTTCACAAGGATATGTGACCCGCAGGAAAAAATTGAAGTGGCCCAGAAGCGCGATGTGGAAGGCATGGGAATTCCAGAGATCAAGTACGGAGAGTCCATGTGCTTTGTGCAACATGCCTCATCCGGTCTGTGGCTCACGTATGCGGCTGTTGATGCAAAGTCCGCCCGTTTAGGTCCCCTGAAAAGAAAGGTATCACAGATTAAAAAAAACTGGAAGGGGATTGTCTTGGTGTAATTAATCTGTATGTTTTTTAAAGGCCATTCTCCATAAAGAAGGTCACATGGATGACGCCCTGACAGTTGCACGCTCTCAGACCGAAGAATCTCAAGCTGCCAGAATGATTTACAGCACCACAGGCCTCTTCAACCAATTCATCAAGTAGTATTTCACACAAATCCCGCTGAGATTGCTGCATTTTTGTTCTGTGCACTCACAGTATGTCCCCTCTCATATATCTCTAGAGGTCTCGATGCCTTGAATGGGAAAAACAAATCGGCAAACCCGCCTAATCTACCAATGGACACGGTGGTGCTCTCACTTCAGGACTTGATTTTTTACTTCCGCCCGCCGGAGGAAGAGCTGGAGCATGAGGATAAACAGTTCAAGCTTCGTTCCCTCAAGAACAGACAAAACCTTTTCCAAGAGGAGGTGTGTCTTCCTTCCCGTGTGAATCCTCCGTGTGAATTCAAAAAGCTCCTCTATGCCATCGAGGAAAAGGTTTTCTCAGCCGTCATCTGTACTTCTTTGACGGTGTCAGTGAGCTTTGTCAGTGAACTAAAGTTGTGCTGGTAACCCTGGCGCTATATCCGTAATGGAGAGAGGTGGCGGTGCCAGACCTCTGATCTGATAGGTCCCTGGTCTAAGGTTGGGAGAGCAGTAGACCACCCCCTGAAGCCAATCTGATTACCACTTTGGTTCTATCCCTGGCTCTGATTGCCTCATTACCTCTTGTATCAGCTCATTAGCATGACTAAGCCTACGTGGTCATGACCCAAGCAGTCTGTTGGAAACACGATATAAATTAAACCTTAAACATGGCGATTTAGTGAAGGTTTTTGCTGTTTTACGGATGAGGAGCAAAATGTTCGACACCTTCAAAGAAGTATAGATGACGGCTGAAGAAACCTTTTCCTCAACGGACCACTGTACGACTGAGAGCCTACATAGACGTGTTCCTCTATCTTAGTCCTCGTTGGTCTTGACAGGGGATGATCACTCTCGTTCTGGACTGCGTAGATCGGTTGAACGTCTACAACACAGCAGCGCACTTCTCAGAATATGCTGGCGAAGAAGCTGCAGAATCATGGAAGGAGATAGTGAATTTATTGTATGAGCTGCTAGGTATGATCTTCAGGATGGGGGTATTTGGAGATGGGCTAACATGTCCTTTTATGATACGTGACCATATTTTTTTTCCCAAAGCTTCGCTCATAAGAGGTAATCGCTCAAACTGCGCCCTGTTCTGCGATAATCTCGACTGGCTGGTCAGTAAATTGGATCGTTTGGAGGCCTCTTCAGGTACTCGAGAAACTTTTTAATCTGGAAAAAGTAAACTCTTTACCAAATCGCTCAACTGTGACTCCATTACTTTTATGATTGGGACACTAAACTTTCCCCTTGAAGTCATTCTGTGATTTGTTCTGTAGGGATCCTGGAGGTCTTGTATTGTGTTTTGATTGAGAGCCCAGAGGTGTTAAACATCATCCAGGAAAATCACATCAAATCCATCATCTCTTTGCTGGATAAGCACGGACGCAATCACAAGGTTTGGAAAAGACACGTTTTGTTTCGCTATCTAGCATCAAGATGCTAGGCAGCACCATATCATTCATCTAGGTATTCCGTTGTTCAGGTCTTGGATGTCCTCTGCTCTCTTTGCGTGTGCAACGGTGTGGCCGTAAGGTCAAACCAAAACCTGATTACGGAGAATCTGCTCCCTGGTCGTGATCTTTTGCTTCAAACCAACATTATTAATTATGTCACCAGGTGGGTCAGTAGAACTTTCGTGAAGATGAACCACGGTCTAAAAGCATCTGTTTTATGACCTTTCCTCCAGCATGAGACCCAATATCTTCCTCGGGACATGTGAGGGGTCCACACAGTATAAAAAATGGTATTTTGAAGTGATGGTGGACAATGTGGAGCCTTTTCTCACTGCTCAGGCATATCACCTGCGCGTTGGTTGGGCTCTGACTGAGGGATTTAGTCCGTACCCTGGTGGAGGCGAGGGCTGGGGGGGCAACGGGGTTGGGGATGATCTCTACTCATATGGTTTTGATGGACTTCACCTCTGGTCAGGTAGACAAAACATTGTATTGAAACTTTGGCACGGTTTCCGTTTTCGATACGCATGTATGATTGAATATGTCATTTTCCATTGTCAGGACGTGTCCCGCGTCATGTTGCCACACCCAATCAGCATGTTCTGGCAGCGGAGGATGTAATCAGCTGCTGTTTGGACCTCAACGTGCCCAGTATTTCCTTCCGCATCAATGGTCATCCTGTCCAAGGGATGTTTGAGAATTTCAATCTGGATGGTCTCTTCTTCCCCGTTGTCAGCTTCTCCGCCGGCGTCAAGTACTATGCGCTATCTATTCTGATGATGAAAAGTGGCCTTGTGCCCCAATGAGTCTGAATAATCAATTTTCTTCCGGAACTCCAAGGTTGCGATTTCTTCTCGGAGGTCGTCATGGCGATTTCAAGTTCCTTCCGCCACCGGGGTATGCTCCGTGTTACGAGGCCGTGCTGCCCAGGGATCGTTTGCGGATCGAGCCCATTAAGGAGTATAAGCATGACTTTGATGGGATCCGTAACCTGCTGGGCCCAACTCAGTCTCTGTCGCATACAGCTTTCACTCCTTGCCCTGTGGACACAATACAAGTAAAGTCTTTCAACATGAATCTTCATCCAAATGGGCCATGAAAGCTTCCGAACTCACAGTGAAGCCCCCAAAACTGATGTTAAATCACACTTTCACTCAGATGTGTCTTGCAAATTTTGGCCATGGTCTCTGGAGCAAAATTTGATGTACCTTCACGCGTCATTGCTTTTGTTTTTAATCTTTCCAGATTGTACTTCCTCCCCATTTGGAACGTATTCGTGAGAAGCTAGCAGAGAATAGTCACGAATTATGGGCTGTGACTCGCATTGAGCAAGGGTGGACCTATGGACCGGTGAGTTCCTGTACTGAAAATGTGTATTTTACAAGTCAGCAATTTCCAAGATACCCTCTTTCTGCTACCAATCAAGTTCCGTGATGATAACAAGAAGCTCCACCCTTGCCTGGTTGATTTCCAAAGTTTGCCCGAGCCTGAGAAGAACTACAACCTGGCAATGTCAGGCGAGACTCTCAAGTAAGTCCGTGCCTTATTTTAGTAAATAAAAAATAATGTTTTTACATTCTTTAACTTTGTGTACAATTGTTTTTATAGGACTTTGTTGGCACTGGGATGTCATGTCGGAATGGGAGATGAGAAAGCGGAGGAGAATCTGAAAAGAACCAAGCTTCCTAAAACGTGAGTCAGTCTCAGTTTTGAAATAATGATTTTACTTCTTCCAGATATCTTTCACTTGTGACTCTCTCTTTTCATCAGTTATATGCAGAGCAGTGGATATAAACCAGCTCCCCTGGACCTTAATCATGTCAAGCTAACTCCTAATCAGAACACTCTGGTGGAGAGGCTGGCGGAAAATGGACACAATGTTTGGGCTAGAGACCGGGTTCGTCAAGGGTGGACTTATAGTATCGTGCAGGTACGGGTCATTTTCATCCTGTATATTATAAAATGTCAACATCAAAACATTTTTTGTGAATCTTGTTTTTGTTCTCTTCAACAGGATATCATGAACAAGCGCAATCCTCGTCTGGTCCCTTACAACCTATTGGATGAAAAGACTAAAAAGACCAACCGAGATACGGTTTGCGAAGCAGTTCGTACCCTGATCGGATATGGTTACAATATTGAACCACCTGACCAAGAGAGCAGTATGTTTGTATAATACGTCAAAAAGAAAATGGGGCTGTTAGCGGGCTGGCATAATTTTGTGGCTAAAAATTTCATCACTATTTGCTGGTCTATTTCTGTTCATGCAGGCGGGCCTGGAGCAGGCAGCACTCGTGGAGATAAAATCCGAGTATTCCGAGCAGAAAAGTCCTACGGCGTCACACAGGGAAAGTGGTACTTTGAATTTGAGGCCGTAACAGTCGGAGAGATGAGGGTTGGCTGGGCCCGACCTAGCGTTCGAGCCGACACCGAACTTGGTGCAGATGAGTTGGCTTACGTCTTTAATGGCTTCAAGGTGAGCACGAGAAATTCTATGTAGGGGAGTGTAAAACCGCATCACTCGCTGTCATTTTCAGGCCCAACGATGGCACGTGGGAAATGAGTCATTTGGTCGTCAATGGCAATCTGGCGACGTGGTGGGTTGCATGATTGATCTCACCGAGATGAATATCATGTTCACACTTAATGGAGAGATGTTGATCAGTGACTCAGGCTCCGAGATGGCCTTTAAGGACATTGAAATTGGGGAAGGTAAGCAGAATAACAAATGAGGGTATGAGTGTCACATACAGAGTATGCATTGAATTATTGAAATCATTGAAAAGCTCCTTCCAGAAGGTCTTAAATCGTCCAAAATATCTTGTACTGATGAATATGAAGATTTTGGTGAAACTAGGTGAAACTCTTGACTGGTTATTTAATTATTTACAAAATGTGTCTTAAAGCTTTTGTCTGCAATCGTGATTCTTAGACCCCAAATGTTATTTTACAACATTCAAAAATTAGGTAAATCCTCTACACATGCAAGTTATTTTTGACTGCTGTCTATTTGGTATGTGAGCAAGTTTTTCGTAACACTCTAATCGCAATAATTTTATGTGGAACATCTGTAGGCTTCATACCTGTATGCAGTCTTGGACTGTCTCAAGTGGGCCGGATCAACTTGGGTCAGAACGTCAGCAGCTTGCGCTACTTTACAATCTGTGGACTGCAGGAGGGATTTGAACCTTTTGCCATTAACATGAAAAGAGACATCACAATGTGGTTCAGCAAAAGCCTCCCTCAATATATTCCCGTACCGACGGATCATCCTCACATTGAGGTGTTGTGCGTTCTAGTACATCAGTTTTCCTATTTCTCATTTTTAGCACGGTTATTTACGAACAACTGTGCTGGAAACATTTTAGGTATCTCGCGTTGATGGCACGGTGGAAACGGCTCCTTGTCTCAAGGTAACCCACAAGACATTTGGATCCCAAAACGCCAACACGGATTTGCTGTTCTTAAGGCTCAGCATGCCAGTCGAATTCCACGAGACTTTCAAAGTCCCCGCCGGGACTACCCTCCTCACTCGCACCCTCACCATCCCCGAAGATGAGGTTGTAGAGGTGGACCCCGACTCTGACTTTGAAATACTCAAGAAATCAGCTAGTCGAAAAGAACAGGAAGAGGAGAAGAAAGAACCCTCAGTTCCTAAGGAGATCCCCACCATCAAAAATGGAGAGAATGAGAAGGACGCTTCAACGGAGAAGAGCAAGAAAAGGGGGTCGGTTTTCGCTCAAGCTTATTTGAGAGACTCTTGTCACATACAATCGTCACACATTTTTATTTATTGCAGATTCCTTTTCAAGGCCAAGAAGGCTGCGTTAATAACCCCGCCACCTGTCGTTCCCACCGTGCCGCGCTTAGTGGAAGATGTGGTGCCGGATGACAGGGATGACATGGACATAATCCTCAACACCACCACAGTATGAAATCATCTCTACAATGCACAGCCAATTTTCAAGAGATCGTGCCAATAATCCATGTGAAACTTTCCCCTACCAGTACTACTATTCCGTGCGAGTGTTTGCGGGCCAGGAACCAAGCTGTGTGTGGGTGGGTTGGATCACCCCCGACTATCACCAATACGATCTGCATTTCGATCTCGGCAAAGTCCGGAATGTAACAGTTACCGTAGGCGATGATAAAGGCAACATCCATGATAGGTAAACTATTATTTCACTCATAAATGCTAACGTTTACTTTTCACTCAACAGTTCTTTCGTTGTTGTCACCGCAGTATAAAACGCAGCAACTGCTACATGGTATGGGGAGGTGAGTTCAGCAGTTCCCAACAGACCCGAGTGAGCCAGGAAGACTTTGTCATTGGCTGCCTTATTGATTTGGACACAGGACTTATGACCTTTACTGCTAACGGGAAAGAAATCAACACCTTCTACCAGGTTCAGGAACATTCCGTTGATTCTTTAAGCATTTCTACGGAAAGACATGTTGGTTTAACCCTGCCGTGCATTCCAGGTGGAGCCCAATACAAAACTATTCCCGGCAGTCTTTGTCCTGCCTTCAAGCCAGAATATGATTCAAATTGAGCTTGGAAAACTCAAGGTGACCTCCAAAGTCATTACATTATCCTGTATTTCTTAAACTCTCCTTCTCTAGTGCATTATTAATATTTTCCTGGCAGAACATTATGCCCATCTCGGCCGCAATGTTCCGGAGTGAACGCAAGAACCCAGTGCCCCAGTGCCCTCCCAGACTGGATGTCCAAATGTTAACCCCTGTCATCTGGAGTCGAATGCCCAACCATTTTCTGGCTCCAGAGACGGGACGGATGAGCGAGAGACTGGGCTGGCTTGTTCAATGTCAGGAGCCACTCACCATGATGGCTCTCCATATTCCAGAAGAGAACAGGTCATTATACTCCATAAAGTAAAGGAACCCAAGAACTTCATGTCCTTCATTTAACACTCACTTTCTCGCCTTCAGGTGCATTGACATCCTTGAGCTTTCAGAACGAATGGACCTGCTGAAGTTCCACTACCACACTCTTAAGTTGTACGGCTCGGTGTGTGCCTTAGGGAACAACCGCGTGGCTCACGCTCTGTGCAGCCACGTCGATGAATCTCAGCTCTTCTACGCAATAGAGAACACCTACCTTCCTGGACCAATGAGGAGTGGATTCTATGACCTTCTTATTAGCATGCACCTAGAGTCTGCAAAGAGAAACCGGCTCGGAACCAACAAGGAATTCATAGTTCCAATGTCCGATGAAACGCGTAGTATCACCCTGTACTCTGTAAAGTCACATGCTTTACCTGGTGTTGGACTCACTACATGCCTACGCCCCAAACTCCATTTTTCTTCCACTGGATTCGTCGGAACAGATCAAGACATCTACACTCTGAGTCCAGTAGTTCCCTTACAGGTGAGGAGAAACATGGGTACAGCAGACTGTGTTGAGCGTTTACTGCATTGGTGTTTTTCTACATTTCCAGGTGCTTAAAACCAAAGCTCTAACCATGCTCATTGAGGCTGTGCAAGACGGAGGTCAAGCCATGAGAGATCCCGTCGGGGGTAGCGTTGAGTTCCATTTTGTTCCAATCCTGAAGCTCATCAGCACCCTCCTTATCATGGGCGTGTTTGACGACGAAGATGTCACCCATATCCTGAAGATGATCGAGCCGACGGTCTTCAGTGGCAAGAAGCCGGAGGAGCATGACGAGGAGGCTGGTGATGTGAAGGAAGAGAAGGGACCGAAAGCACAGAAACATTCATTGGAGTATGATGAGGAGCAAGGAGAGGTGCTGGAAGAAGAGGATGAGGAGTTTGATGATGATGGCCTTGGATTAGAAGAAGACGAGGAGGACGAAGTAGAATTAGAAGAAGAAGAAGAAGAAGATCTGGAAATGGCAGAATCTATCGTTGAACTTGAAGAAATGGCCACTGCCACCGAGCCAGCAAACGGAGAGAAAGGAGCCGAGGAAACAGAGAAAGAGATCAAAGCCTTTGAGGCTAGCGGTGAAGCTATAGATGAACATTTAGAGCAAGGACTGTTCCAGATGAAACTACCAGAATCGGTCAAACTCCAGGTGTGTTTCAATTACTCCAAATGAATCCAACTAGACTGAGAAAGCACCCCCAAAAACCATTTCTCTTCTTCAGATGTGCACTCTGCTGCAATATTTCTGTGACTGCGAACTTCGACACAGAGTAGAAGCCATCATCGCATTCTCAGACAAGCTGGTCAGCCAGATACAATCCAACCAGAGACAACGCTACAACGAACTCATGTTGGCCTTCACCATGAGCGCTGCCGAGACCGCACGCAAGACCCGTGAATTCCGCTCGCCGCCACAAGAGCAGGTAGTCTACAATACCAGTAGTTTCATAACTCCATTCCTATTTTCACATTATCCCACAATCATATCTTTAGCCGTTGTTGTATGTACCTTTGCACTGCGCCATGTAGGTCAACATGCTCATGAACTTCAAAAACTGCGCAGAAGATGAAGATTGCCCAGTTCCCGATGAAGTCCGCGAAGCTCTGCAAGCGTTTCACAATGCTCTGCTGGGCCATTGCGGTCAGTTCTGTTCCACCCATTGGTGAGCGCCATGGACGTATACCATAAGTGTTTATTTTATGGTTTTATATCAGGCGTTCATGTAGAGGAAGAGGAGGAAGAAGAAGTAGTGGATTATTCAGTGCGTGGACGACTGCTCCGTTTACTCGAAAGGGTCAAGAAAATCCGTCAGAAGAAGGTGGAGGAGGAACCGGAGCCTGAGGAAGATAAAAAACCAAGTGAGCCTCCTCAGATGTTTCACACATGATGATGTTGATTATCCCAAAAATAATTATTCTTATGACTATAATTCAAGTTGATATACACAAGGCCATTATTATTATTATTATTATTATTATTATTATTATTATTATATAGCGCTCTTGATCTTCAGACGCTATACAGAGTGCATCTTACATACAAATACAATGTATGGTATATTTTTCTCAAAGGCACACTGCAAGAACTCATTTCGCATTCCACAATCCACTGGGCCCAAGAGTCTTTCATCCAGAACCCGGAGCTTGTTCGTATGATGTTCAGCCTCCTCCACAGGCAGTACGACGGGCTGGGAGAACTCGTACGTGCCCTTCCCAAGGCCTACACCATCAATGCAGTCTCGATTCAAGATACGATGGATCTGCTTGAGTGTTTAGGACAAATACGCTCGCTGCTTATCGTCCAAATGGGCCCGGAAGAAGAGAGGCTAATGATTCAAAGCATTGGGTGAATTTTTATTTCTTGTGTTTTCCACTCCGGATTATAAAGCGCACCTTCAATGAATGACAAATTTTAAAACGTCGATTTCACCATAATTTTCTTTTTTATTTTAAATGTCAAACACAAAAATAGTATTTGCCGAATAGTATAACGTGGTATTTTCTGCCTTTTTATAAGCTCAAAAATATTCCAATTTTATTAGAATGTATCAACAAAAGAATAAATATATTTTTCAGAAATTACCAATTTTCCTTTTCACTGAATATTTTGGATTTAAAAATTTCATACAGGAAAAAAATAGACTCTAAATACAAAACCAAGCAAAAAAAGAGCTAAATTTTCCATTTCAAATAATTGTGCCAAAAACGGAAAATTATGGAGTCGGTGGCTGCTGACAGTAGTTGCGAGACCTGTTGAGGCTCAATATTACCGTATTGGATTGGATTGGATGTACCTTTATTCGTCTCGCAGTGGAGAAATTTACATTTCCAAGCAGCAAAGTCAGGAAGGAGAGAAAGAAGTAGAAAACAAAATACAGGAACTGCTGGAAAGGCAGCCACTCTCGCGGCACCATCTTGAAGTAAAAAAAATAAATAAATAGCAAATAACCTGACCACACAAAGACACAAAGAGTCATTCATTCTTCAGCACTTTCTGTACCCTCTTTGTAAAATGAAGCAGTCCTCGATGAAAGAGAAAAGTGTCCTTTTCCGCAGTGGATCAGGGACGTCATGGTGGACATCTACTACAAGCTATTTTCCCATGTTTCAGGCGCACGGGAGTATAACGCGCACATTCAATGAATGGTGTATTTTCAAACATTTACCATACATAAAGCACACCAGACTACAAGGCGCAACTTCAATGATATACAGTATATGAAATATAATATATAAATATATAACAGTTTACCAAGTATAAGACAAACCACATTATAAGGCGATACAGTAGAGGCTGGGTTGTGAGACCTGTTGTGGCTCAATATCACTTCACATATAAGGCGCGCTTGCATATAAGGCGCAGGGTCATCTTTTGAAGAAAATCGAGGCTTTTGGGTGCAATTTATAATTCCGGAAAATATGGTACTTCATGTATAAAGTGAACCGGATTATAAGAATCAGGGCCATCTTTTGATGAAATATACAGCGGAATTCACACATGAACTCTCCTCCACAGGAATATCATGAGCAACAAAGTTTTCTATCAACACCCAAACTTGATGAGAGCTCTGGGTATGCATGAAACTGTCATGGAAGTCATGGTCAACGTACTAGGTGGTGGAGACTCCAAGGTATACTTTTTAAAAAATATATTTAAATCTGTTGATGCCATGAATATACAAATTTTTTTCCATATCCACAGGAGATCAGATTCCCCCGGGTGGTGACAAACTGCTGTCGCTTCTTGTGCTATTTCTGTCGGATCAGTCGTCAGAACCAGCGTTCCATGTTTGATCATCTTAGCTATCTCCTGCAGAACAGCGGAATCGGCCTTGGTGATTGCATTCATTGGATTGGATTGGATTAGTCTCGCCGTGGAGAAATTTACATTTCACAGCAGCAAAGTTGCGATGCCATCTTGACCGTTTTGCCGTAACACAATATTGTGTGTGTGTGTGTGTGCGCCATCCGGTATGAAGTTGGATCTTAACGTGTTGTTGTGTAGGAATGCGGGGATCCACCCCATTGGATGTCGCTGCAGCTTCCTGTATTGACAACAACGAGCTGGCGTTGGCTCTGCAAGAACAAGACCTAGAGATGGTAAAAGGCACTATATCCAAAGGGGCCAAATGCGGCCCCTGGTCAATTTTCAACCGGCCCGCAGCTTCAGTCATGAAATTAATAATTTCTGGCCCACATGTAGAATTAATACATTGGGTTGTATTGCTGTTACTTGTGTGTGCTCAGTGCTGCCATCTCGAGGCTCAAATATGAACATCAAATTCGTTTATGAGCAATTGATTGAATAAAGCCTCCAATTTTCTAAACCGGCGACGCTTAAAGATGTTCATTAAAGTAAATAAAAGTGAAGTTAAGTGAATATTAAATTTCAATTTTTAGTGTTATTTCAATTGGAATATGCATGTTTCAAATGAACCAAAACACATGCTTAACTCATTCACTGCCATTCACGAATGTATTTGGGAATTGAAAATATCACACAGAGCGGCATTCTCGAATTTATTTTTTTTTTCATGCTTGGGTGCTGATAAAGCGCTGGCCATAGCCTCCGGAAATATTTTTTCTTTTCCACAAGGGGGCAACATTTCCCTTTCTTCCATGTTAGCGCTTTGTTCCAGCTTCATCTGTTGTTAAAGCGCTATATAAGCGCTTCCGGGTAAAGCGAACGCTGGCACGAATGACTGCCGCTGCTCACCCACGCAAAAATAATTATGTGACTGTAACGTGTCCTTCAGAGTTTTGAAAGGCGCTTATAAATGAAATGTATTATTATTATTATTATTATTATTATTATTATTATTATTATTATTATTATTATTATTATTATTATTATTATTACTACTGTTATTATTGAATGTTTTTGTAGTCCTAAAACTCAATATTCTGTGGGTCCTGCAATTTGAGTGAATATGACAAAAACCCTGCCACTGGAGTGGACACATTTTTGTTCATATCTGGCAGTGAATGAGTTCAGATAAAAATTAAAATAAAAAAGCAAATACGAAACACAGAATGGCTCGCTGAAATTAATTTAAATTAATTGCTGTTATAGTGTATGTAAAGAACCCCACCCCATTTTTAACACACCAAATCTGGCCCCCTATGCAAAACGTTTGGATTCCCCTGAAGTAGCGTCATGTCTTTCTAGGTGGTGAAGTATCTGGCTGGATGTGGACTACAGAGCTGTCCAATGCTCCTCGCCAAGGGCTACCCTGACATCGGGTGGAATCCATGTGGCGGAGAGAAATATCTTGATTTTCTTCGTTTTGCTGTATTTGTTAATGGTCGGTCTGTTGTGTATTTTTACCTTATAATATGTACATTTTCAATGAACCTCAATTATTATTATTTTTTACTCTCCAGGAGAGAGCGTGGAAGAGAATGCCAACGTCGTGGTGCGCCTCCTCATCCGCAGGCCCGAATGCTTCGGTCCGGCCCTCCGAGGAGAAGGTGGGAATGGTCTCCTGGCTGCCATTGAAGAGGCCATTAAAATATCAGAAGATCCTGCCAGGGATGGGCCGAGTGTTAAAAAAGACAGACGTTTTCCAATGTAAGCTCCACCGGTGATGCTGAATGAAGAAAATACAAGATCTACGTTACATCCGGTGTGAATAAACCATCGTAGGTTTGGTGGAGAGGAACAGCATGAAGAGACCAGGGTGCACCTGGGAAACGCTGTGATGTCATTCTACTCAGCACTGATTGACTTGTTGGGACGTTGTGCTCCAGAAATGCACGTAAGATATTTTCGTGACTTTCCAAAAAATATCACAATGTAAGAGATTTTTGACTGAAGAACCAAATGTGTCTTCTGCAGTTGATCCAAGCTGGAAAGGGTGAGGCTCTGAGGATCCGAGCCATCCTGAGGTCTTTGGTCCCGCTTGAGGATTTGGTTGGAGTCATCAGCCTTCCGGTTCAGATTCCCTCATTTGGAAAAGGTGCAATATTCTCGACAATCATTTTCACAGCAGAATTGCAATTAACTTATTCACTGCCATTCCTGAATTTATTCGGGAATTGAAAATATGTTTTTTTCTTGCGGAGGGTACGGGTAAAGCGGCCGTCAGACCTCTGGCATTGCACGGGGGCAGACTTTGCCTTTTGTCCATGTTAGCGCTTTGTTACAACTTCAGCTGTTGTGAAAGCGCTATATAAATCAATATGTATATATTGTATTGTAGCTCAGTGTATTGTAGCTATTGTATTTCAAGCTCAGATAACTCCAGACCCATAAAATTTAGGAATTAACTCTTTTTTCTGATGAAAGAAGAGAGTCTAAGGTTTCTTATGCTGCATTGAATGTTTATGTTGTCCTAAAATTCAATATCTCTGGGTCCTGGAATTTGAGTGACAATGACAAAAACCCTGGCACTCGAGTGGACACAATTTTGCACTTCTGGTAGTGAATGAGTTAATTGCTATTACTGTAGATGCTGTAATGTATTTTTCATTGTTTTTGTATTTTGTATTTCTCGCTTTGGTTTATGGCATCTTATTGTCTGCAATTTCTGGAACGTTACAATTTTTTTCCCCTATTTTAGAATTCAAGCTTAACTCACAAGAGCACTTATTGTTATTATTATTATTATTATTATTATTATTATTATTATTATTATTATTATTATTATTATTATTATTATTATTATTATTATTATATATTATTATTAGCTAGATAGCTAGATAGCTATTAACTATCTATTGGCTAGCTATCTTTCCATCTATCTTTTCTATCGAGTTACTTCCGGGTTGAGTGAACACTGGCGCGTGTGCCTGCCACTGCTCACCCACAGAAAAACTTGTCTTGCGACTGCAAAGTGACCTTGAGAGTTTTGAAAGGTGCTTAGAAATCAAATGTATTATTCTTATTCTTCTTATTCTTTTAAAATTCTTATTCTTTTAAAATTATTATTATTATTATGTATTTTCCTTTGTTCGTTTTGTCAATGATATCCTTGTACTGCATCGTCTCTCCCATTTAGACAACAGCATCGTAGAACCAAAGATGTCAGCCAGTTTTGTGCCTGATCACAAAGCTCCAATGGTTCTATTCCTGGATAGAGTGTACGGTATTGATAATCAGGATTTCCTGCTCCACGTACTGGAGGTGGGCTTCTTACCTGACATGAGGGCTGCCGCCTCCCTGGATACGGTGATGTTTAAAACCACAGTACCGTTTGACTTTTGTTGAGTATGTCATGTGTAAATTACGGTTGGAATTTGGGCTTCCTAGGTTGCTTTCAGTACTACCGAGATGGCGCTGGCTTTAAATCGCTATCTGTGCTCTGCTGTCCTGCCACTCATCACTAAATGCGCCCCGCTCTTCGCCGGTAGCGATCACCGGGCCATTATGATTGATTCCATGTTGCACACAATCTATCGACTGTCTCGCGGACGAGCCTTTACAAAGGCCCAAAGAGACATCATTGAGGAATGCCTTATGGCTTTGTGCAAGTATGAAGAATTCCATAGCCGATCTTCACATTTTAAATGATTTTAGTTTGATGATGATGATGAGCTTTTGGTTCTTTGCTGCAGGCATCTTCGCCCATCCATGCTTCAGCATCTACTGCGACGGCTAGTTTTTGACGTTCCCATTCTCAATGAGTATGCCAAAATGCCACTTAAAGTAAGTTTGAAGAGTTTAGAATAAAAATTAAATCCATAATCTTGACAAATTCATTTCATTCGTTTCCGGCATCACTCAAAATCAATGGCGGGCCGTGGATTTCATCGCTAGGCCTTCAGTAGTGCTATTTCTGAATCAATCCAGACTGAAAAAAAGTGTGGTGTGTGATTAACTACAAGTTTATTAGAGGGTACCATTAGCTAGAAAATAACTGTCCGACCTTTCTTAATGTCCATTTTTTCTTGAAAAATCCGTCTTGAACATGGCTTGAACAGTAAATCTGCAATAAATCCATTTCTTCTCCTTCAGCCATTGTGGATTGACAAAACTGCTATTAAATCAACACAATATATTTGCTTATGCAGCTCGCTACCTATACAGTGTGCTAGCACTGGCCATTAAGCGATTGTCACTAGCTGTTTAAGATAGGAGCAGTTTCCGCAAACTATGATTGGCTAGTTACTAGCCAATTTGACTGTGCACATTTGATGCTCCAGGGCCTGCAGAACTGATTGTGAAGGCGTCCAGGTAGATTTCTGACCATGGTAACAAATGATGGCTGAAATTCCAAATGATTTAATCAGAATAAGAATTTGTGGACAAAATATAATTAACATGGGTCCGTGATTTAGTTATTTTTAGGCCAGCAGAGAAGGCTTTGCAGGCCTTGACGGTCCGCCACAGCTCAAAAATCATTTGCGATGTGCAAGGGTAATAGGTCGCGTATGTTCACGTGTTTTGTCGTGCAGCTGCTGACCAACCACTACGAGCGTTGCTGGAAATATTACTGCCTCCCAAATGGTTGGGCAAACTTTGGAGTAGCATCAGAAGAAGAGCTACATCTAACTCGCAAGCTTTTTTGGGGCATATTTGAATCTCTCGCACACAAGGTACTGCGGTTCAAAACTCTCAAATATGACTCAAAGCATTCAAGTATTTTTCATGGTTTTTAACAGAAATTTGATGCAGAGATTTTCAAAATCTCAATGCCGTGCATCTGTGCCATCGCTGGCGCCATTCCCCCGGACTACGTAGATGCCAGCTATTCTTCTAAGACTGAAAAAAAGGCTTCGGTAGACGCAGAGGGAAACTTTGATCCAAAACCAGTGGAGACTACAAAGTGAGCTGATTTTTTTTTTCTCTTGATATCCCTTTCATTTTAATCTAATTAAAATTAAAATAAATCTCATTGTCTCACACAGCACAATCATCCCCGAAAGACTAGATGCTTTCATGAACAAATATGCGGAATATACTCATGATAAATGGGCCTTTGAAAAGGTATTTTTCTTTCTACCTCTGCAATAAAGACCTGATGTGTTGAAAGTCAACAGATTCTTTCTGGGTTTTCATCTCCAAAGTATTGCTATGAATGTGAATGGTTTGTGCTGTATGATTGATTGAATGTCACCCAGTCCAATGGTTGTTCACCTAAAGTCACCTGGGATGAGCAACTAGGTCCCTAATGAGGGTAGTAAATTGATGTGTAGTATGATTAAGAACTGAATTCTAAAAAAAAAACACGTGTAATTTTGTATTGTTGTTCCAGATACAGAATAACTGGTCCTATGGTGAGGTCCTGGATGAAAATGCAAAAACCCATCCAATGCTCAGACCATACAAGACCTTCTCTGAGAAGGTAGGTGTGATAAACAGGGGTGTTTATTTTACCTGTCTCAACAAATGATAACCCTCTGGGTTTTAGGATAAGGAGATCTACCGCTGGCCCATCAAGGAGTCAGTAAAAGCAATGCTTGCTTGGGAGTGGACCTTAGACAAAGCGAGAGAGGAGGAAGAGTCCGAGAAGAAGAAGGCAGCATCACGAAAAATTTCCCAGACAGCTCAGGTAACGCTGCTTGTCATATTTTTGCTTTGCGTTGACTGGATTAGCCTTTATTAGTCTCGCAGAGGCGAAAAAATTACATTTCTCAGCAGCAAAGTGATGGAAGGAAGAGCAAAAGGAAAGGAAGAAGTAGAAAAACAAAACACAGGAGCTGCTGAGAGGCAGCCACTCTCGCGGCCCCATCTTGAAGACAAAAAAACTAAATAACATGACAACACAAAGATACAGTCATTCAATCTTTAGCACTTTCTGCACCCTCTTTGTTGTATGAAGCAGTTTGAGATGAAAAAGGAGAGGATCAAAGCGTCCTTTTCACCAGTGGTTTAGAGACGTCATGGTGAAATGTTAATGTGCATGTCTGCTACGAGCTAAATGTTGAAAGCAAACACGAAGCTGTAGCATCTATTGACCGAAAGATCTCTTGTCCCATGTAAATCCGCTTCAATTCTAAGCCGCGGCAATTCCACGTACGCATTGGCGGGCTTCTCAAGCCATGCGTCCATCCAGCCGCAGACTCTCCAACATCACCGACCTTTTCCGCTGAACAAAGCGGAGCTATAAATGCTGTCCATTACAGGCCCAAAAAAGACGTGATAACATGTGAGTTGATTATCCCCTTTCAAGGCGACCTACGACCCAAGTCAAGGTTACAGTCCACAGCCCATCGACATCACTCACATGGCTCTCTCAAGAGACTTGCAGGTTCAGATCAATTTCTTATTCTCTATAACTCGTCGGATGATCCAATCGGATATTTTTTATTCAACGGTCATTTCTTTTCTGGTCAGTCGATGGCTGAGCAGCTGGCGGAAAATTACCATAACACTTGGGGTAGAAAGAAGAAGTTGGAGCTTCAAGCGAAAGGTAAGACTTTGATTATTGAAAAGAATGACAAGGGGGTTATTCTTAATATTTTTTGGTTTTGACAGGCGGTGGAACACATCCTCTCCTGGTGCCATACGACACCCTGACAGCAAAAGAAAAAGCTCGAGACAGAGAGAAAGCCTATGAGCTGCTAAAATTTCTGCAGTTGAATGGATATGCTGTCACAAGGTAACAATACCGACATGTTTGTCTGTGTAAGCTCTCAGTCGTACAGGAATGGTCCATCAATGAAAAGGTTTCTTCAGCCGTCATCTGTACTTCTTTGAAGGTGTCAGACATTTCACTTCTCATCTAAGAGGCTTCGTCAGCGAACTACAAGTTGCTGGTAGCTCTGCTGTTTGCTACCAGCAAATTTTTGTTCGCTGACGAAGCCCCTTGGATGAGAAGCGAAACGTCTGACACCTTCAAAGAACTACAGATAACGCCTGAAGAAACCTTTTTATCAATACCGACATGTTAATTTAAAAATTGGATATTATTAAAGAATATTTGGTGTTGCTCCACCACACCATATCCTCAGATGACCTTACCTTTTTCCAACAACACAAATGATTAAAGCACCGGAGATTACCTTGATGCTGGTCACGCAGGGAGCAATACAGGCACGCACGTTTATGCAATCCTTTATTCCGGTGATTGCAAAGGTCAAACTACTAATCCAATATTTTTCACAGAACATCCATCCACTCATTCACTGATCCGTTTTATCTTCACAATGGTCGCCGGGGTGTGTCTAACTGTTTTCGGGCAGTAGGCTGGGGACACCCTGAACTGCAGGGCATGCAGACATGAACATCCGAATTCACACCAATGGATAATTTAGAGTGTACAATCAGCCTGCCCTGCATGTTATTGGAAAAGTGGGAGGAAACCGGAGTACCCGGAAAAAAGCCACTCTGGCATGGGGTGAACATGCAAACTCCTTATAAAGAGGCCTGAACTGGATTTGAACCCGGTACCTCTCCACTGTGAGGTCGAATTGCTAACCACTGGACCCACCGGGCCACTTTTTCCACAGAAAAATGAAATGAAATCTTTATTTTTCCGATGATAATTTCCTCTTGTGGCGAAAATTGAATACAATTTATTTCTCTACAGGGGCCTGAAAGATATGGAATCTGACATTTCCTCCATTGAGAAAAGATTTGCTTATGGCTTCCTGCAGAAACTCTTGAAATGGATGGAAATTGCCCAGGAGTTTATTGCTCATCTCGGTACTACTGGACATTAAAAAAAAAGAAGCTGAAACAATTAAAACGCTTAATTAAAACGCGATATATTTTAATCACGTTTTCAATGTGGTTTCCAGAGGCAGTCGTAAGCAGTGGACGAGTGGAAAAGTCTCCCCATGAACAGGAAATCAAATTCTTTGCAAAGGTGTGAATCATCTCAACTCATTCACTGCCCGAATTTATTCTGGAATTGGAAATATGACGTACAGCGCCATTCCCGAATTTGTTCGGGTTTTGGTTTTTCTTGCTAGGGTGCTGATAAAACATTGACCAGACCTCTGGCACTACTTTTTTCTATGTTAGCGCTTTGTTCCTGCTTCAGCTGTTGTTAAAGCGCTACAGAAACGAATATGTATGTATTGCATTGTATGTTTTACAGCTTACCTTATTTCAAGCTCATATCACACCTGTTGTGGATCAATATTACTTCACATATAAGGCGCACCTGCGTTTAGGGCGCAGGGTCATCGTTTGAAGAAAATCAAGGCTTTTGGGTGCGCCTTATATACCTGGAAAATGCCATTCACAAATGTATTTGGGAAGTGAAAATATGACGTAGAGCGCTATTCCCAAATGTGTTTGGTTTTTTTGGGTGCTGCTAAAGTGCTGGCCATGGCCTCTGGCAATGTTTTTTTTTTCTTTTCCACAAGGAGGTATTATTTCCCTTCCTTCCATTTTAGCGCTTTGTTCCAGCTTTAGTTGTTGTTCAAGCGATATATAAATGTGTTGCATTTTATTTTTTACAGCGGCCCCCATTTCAAGCTCATATAACTCCAGACCCATATAATTTAGGAATTAACTTTTTCGGCTGAAAGAAGAAAGTCTAAGGTTTCTTACGTTGTATTGAATGTTTATTTAGTCCTAAAAGTCAATATTCTGTGGGTCCTGGAATTTGAATGACAATGACAAAAACCCTGGCACTGGAGTGGACACATTTTTGCACACCGTTTGGCAGTGAATGAGTTAATAAATGACTGTAAATTATAATTTGTCTCAATCGTGTTCCTAAAAATCATGGTTGTACGCTTTCAGATCCTGATGCCTCTGATCAACCAGTATTTCAAAAACCACTGCCTTTACTTTTTGTCCACACCTGCCAAAGTCCTGGGGAGTGGTGGCCATTCATCCAATAAGGAGAAGGAAATGATAGCAAGGTGATGTCTCTCCCACGAATGACGCTTTAAAAAAAAAACTGCATGCTTTGACCTTCCATCAGCTTTCCCCGTTCTTGCATTTCCCTTTCTTTTACTGCCCTTTCATTTGTTTCCATCATTCCTTTCCTTCTCCTTAGTATCTTCTGTAAAATGTCCGCTCTGGTGAGACACAGAGTTTCTCTCTTTGGTAAGAGGATATTTTTGCCCCCCCCCACAGGCAAACTTTATGTTATAATGCAAAAATCAATTAATGCGGGGTTGTACTTGTGTGCAGGAACGGACGCGTCAGCTATTGTTAACTGTCTTCACATTCTGGCCCGGTCACTGGATGCAAGGTTTAGTATATACTGTACATTCATTCAAGAGATTTTATTTTATTTTATTTTATTTTATTTTATTTTACCTTGCATTACTTTACTTTACTATTTTATTTTATGCATTGTATTTTATTTTATGTATTTTATGTATTTTATTTTATGTATTTTTTATTATTATTATTATTATTATTATTATTATTATTACTATTATTATTATTACTATTATTATTGTTATTATGTTTTTTTAGGACTGTGATGAAATCCGGTCCTGAAATCGTTAAAGCGGGTTTGCGGTCATTTTTTGAGAGTGCTGCTGATGACATTGAAAAGATGGTGGAAAATCTGAAACTAGGCAAAGTATCCAAAGGAAATCAGGTATGGTATGATGCGTTCGTGGACACAATTATTAGGACATGATTAATTAGTGTTTTCTTTTTTTTTTTTATAGCAAGTGAAAGGCGTATCCCAGAATATTAATTACACAACCATTGCCCTCCTCCCTGTCCTCACTTCCTTGTTTGATCACATTGCCCAACATCTATTTGGAGATGATGTCATGTGTGAGTTACCTGACGTCAATATTTCTGCTCTGAATTTTTTTTTTCATTGTTTCATGATTATTGTTACATCATTGCCATCTGTTTCACATACACAGTGGATGATTTGCAGATGTCATGCTATCGCATCATGTGTAGCATTTATTCCCTTGGGACAGTCAAGAATCCGCATGTGGAGAGGTAACAGGCATGAGTTTCATCATATGGATTGGATTAGCCTTTATTCGTCTCGCAGTGGATACATTTACATTTCACAGCAGCAAAGTGATGGAAGTAAGCGGAAAGGAAAGGAAGAAGTAGAAAAACAAAATACAGGAGCTGCTGGAAAGGCAGACACTCTCGCGGTGCCATTTTGAAGTCAAAACAACAACAACAAAAACACTAAACGACAAATCATGTGACACAACACAAAAGACATAGTCATTCAATCTTAAGCACTTTCTGCACCCTCTTTGTTGTATGAAGCAGTTATGGATGAAAGAGGACAGAATCAAAGTATCCTTTTCACCAGTGGATCATGGACGTTATGGTGAAATGTGCACGTCTGCTACAAGCAAAATGTTAAAAGCACACACAAAGTTGAAGCTGTAGCATCCATTGACGAAAAGAGATTATCTCACCTCTCCAACGTAAATCCGCTTCAATTCCATGCTGCGACAGTTCCACACAGGCATCGGTGTACGTGCAACGGTTTGACCTTGTCGGACTTCACATACTGTATGAGAGTCTTTTGTGTTTACAGACAGAGGCCAGCTCTTGGCGAGTGTTTGGCTCACCTGGCGGCAGCTATGCCGGTGGCCTACTTGGAGCCGCATCTAAATGAATTCAACACTTTCTCTGTGTACACCACAAAAACCCCGAGAGAAAGAGCAAGTGAGTTTGTTCAACTGTGAATAGATTTGATGATACAAAATAAAGAATGGACTCCACAAAAATCATTATTTCACACTTCCCCCCGCGTCAATACCAAAGTATTGGGCCTCCCTAGCGAAGTCCAGGAGCTGTGTCCAGATATCCCAGAGCTAGATTGTCTTCTGAAGGAAATCGGGGACTTGGCGGAGTCGGGCGCTCGCTATACGGAGATGCCTCATGTGATTGAGATCACATTGCCCATGCTTTGTAACTATTTGCCTCGCTGGTGGGAACGAGGACTGGAGAATTTCTCTGAAATGGAAGGCCAGCTCTGCACGGCAGTCACATCCGAACACCTCAATCAGTTGCTGGGTAGTATCATGAAAATCGTAGTCAACAACCTCGGGATAGACGAGGCCTCCTGGATGAAGAGGTTGGCGGGTGAGTCATTTTTTACAATTCGTCGAAACAACAGCTCATAAAATATAAGCTTGTGTATCCGATGAGTGTACATCCTTCCCAGTGTTTTCACAGCCCATTGTTAGCCGGGCGAAACCAGAGATGCTTAAATCCCATTTCATCCCAACAATGGAGAAACTAAAAAAGCGAACATCCAAAGTGGTGGCGGAGGAAGACCATCTGAGAATGGAGGGCAAATCAGAAGGTGACGAGGAAGATGGAACGATAAAGGATGAGTTTGCCGTCCTATGCCGAGACCTGTATGCGCTGTACCCGCTCCTCATTCGCTATGTGGACAACAACAGGTACACACTCGGGAAATCCATAAACTGACATTTATGAATCATTCACAGTGGAGTCAGTGTCTGAGCTCGTCCATACATTTCTGAATTTTGTGTTCTAAATTTCTTTGTGCTAAGAAAATGCAGGTAAAACTCAGCAAATTACAAGATTGTGGAAAAGGTTCATTCATTTTAGTACAGTGATATCTTAGCTTATGAACTTAATTGGTTCCCATACAGAGTGTGTAAGGCGAAAATTGTGTATCCCAAAAATTAATTTCCCATAGGAAACCATTAAAATGAGAATAATTCCTTCCCAGGTCCCCAACATAATTTTCTACTTTCTAATTTTTTAAGCCTTACTACACAAAATATACCTTAGTTTATGTATAATAAATGTGCTATGGTATTATCATTAGAATCAGAGTCTCAAAAAATTAGAATATCACATGAAATAAACAGAACAAGGAGTTTATCTCATTCACTGCCATTCACATATTTATTCGGGAATTGAAAACATGACATCGTGCGCCATTTGCGATTTTTTTTTTTTTGGGGGGGGTTTGTTTTTTCATGCTTGGGTGCCAATAAAGCGCTGGCCATGACCTCTGGCGATGTTTTTTTCCTTTCCACAAGGGGGCAGCATTACCCTGTTTTCAATGTTATCGCTTTGTTGCAGCTTCAGCTGTTGTTGAAGCACTATAATAATAATAATAATAATAATAATAATAATAATAATAATAATACATTTAATTTCTAAGTGCCTTTCAAAACTCTCAAGGACACTTTACAGTCACGGGATAAGATTTTTTTTTTTGCGTGGGTGAGCAGCGGCAGCCATCCGCGCACCATATAAACCACTATTTATGTATTGCACTGTATTTTGGAGAGCCACCCTCATTTCAAGCTCATATAACTCCAGACCCATATAACTTAGGAATTAACACTTGAGCGGCCTCCAGCTCTAATTTTAAATAGTTTTACCTGTATTTTGGCGACAAACTAGCTTTTCAGTGTGAGTAAATGCCCATCTCTATGACTTTTAGAAACACCTGAAGTAATTTTCTGTGTTGCAGAGCAAGATGGCTGACCTGCCCTGACCCAGATGCTGAAGAGCTTTTCCGTATGGTCGGCGAAGTGTTCATATTTTGGTCGAAATCTCACGTGAGTGTTGAAGGCATTTCAGCGTTGGCATCGACGGCCGTTTGTATGAATTTGTTATTGACATTTTTCTGCTGCTGCTGCTGCTGCTGCAGAACTTCAAGCGAGAGGAGCAGAACTTTGTGGTGATGAATGAGATCAATAATATGTCATTCCTCACTGCTGACAGCAAGAGCAAAATGAGTAAGGTGAGGTGCAGTTTTTTCAGTGCCACCGATCCACTCGTGCAATTTTTCCAAGTAACAAATTTCTCTTCCGATTTTGTCATGGGCGAAAGTCATCTTTGTCATAAATGAAGCCATTTGTCAATGTTTTGTGGTATGTTCACATAACTATGGAATTTTAGGTTTCATTGCAAACAGCTATTACCGAGCAAAAAAACGGTTATGTTAACAATATTTTCTCTTTGGCTGTCCCTTTTTTTTGTCCTCATCTGTTGGGTTGCGGCTGGGTTTTCCAGGGCGGGGACTCAGAGGTTAGATCTTGCTCCTGCACGACCGCTGTGCTGACCGCATGGCACCTCACTTTGGGGGCGCTTTTCATCAACCTCCCCAACACACTGGCATATTTGATCCACACTGAGTCATTACTTATAAAGTCTCACAAACACCTCAACAAATCTACTATCAAATAATTTTGTGAACTGATATGAATAAATCAATTCCAACAACATTTTCATTTGATATAAATAATGCCCACTACGCTTGTAACATTCCCACGGCGTAGACAGACAAAAACAAAACGCTTAGCCTCGTAGACTCGATCGACCATTTTTACTTCCTGGATACGATAGATTAGATTAGATTACATTAGATGAGCCTTTATTTGTCTCACAGTGGAAAAATTTACATTTCACAGCAGCAAAAAAAATACAGGAGCTAAAGACAGCCACTCTTGCGGCGGCATTTTGAAGTCAAAAACAAAATAACAAATAATGTGACACAACACAAGGGACAGACAGTCTTCAATCTTAAACACTTTCTGCACCTTCTTTGCTGAATGAAGCTGTTCTAAATAAAAGAGGAGAGGATTAAAGCGTCCTTTTCACCAATGGATCAAGGAAGCCATGGTGGATTGTACACGTCTGCTACAAGCTAAATGTTGAAAGCCAACACGAAGCTGTAGCATCCATTGACGAAAAGAGATTGTCACACATCTCCCTTTCCCACGTAAATCCGCTTCATTTCCAAGCCGCGACCGGTTCCACATACGCATCGGTGCTCTGCACTGACTCTCTTTTTTTCTCGTCGCGGGCTCTTCAAGCTATGCATCCATCCAGCTACAATACAATACAACACAATACAATACATATTGATTTATATCTCGGCCCGTATATATAAATATATAGACCCCATAAACTGCTCCAATTCGTTTATACGTGTACTGTATAAATATCCACATTTAGATGCAAATATAGCGTAACATTTAAATTCCACATCACACGTCCTAGCATGTCAACCATTTTCAGCACACGCAGCTGTGTCCAGGGTGTCAGCTGATATTTTGGCTATAAATACCGAGGCCATTTTATTAATAGACATCGTGAAGAAAATCCTTCACAAAGTCTTTTGGATTTGGTTTCATTTAAACCCGTCTGCATCCCGCCAATGTAAACAAACCCCCTATATGTCCTATTTTATCAGAAAATAAGACACAAAACATGAATGGGATACGCTCAGTCCTGCCAGTGTGTGAGGGGGGGAGTCTGGAGGCGCTTGATGAAAGTACTCAGCTGTAGAATTGGGCTCATGGCACTGAACTTTGCACCAAGCCCACGGTGGCAGTCAGAGCCCAGTGCCATCATGCTGTCAGTTTGCTCTCTGTTGATCAACGTCAAGTTAGAATCTTGTAGAATGTCTCGTTTCCTTTCCTAGCTGGTGGGTTGACCTGTAGCGTGTGTAATGCAGCTATCTGCCACTAGAAGATGATATTAGCCTTCTCCGTGAGGGGCTGTCACGGGCTGTCATACAGGATGACCTTTCACACACACATGACTGAAATGCTCGCATACATGAGCATACAAATGGATTACTGTAGTCTGTGTTGGTGTGTTTTACTATTGCATGTGAGAGGAGGCAAGAGAGTGGGGGTTGTAGTATATTATATGAACAAATTTCAGTGTGAATGAAAAAAAAATGAATGTGTGTAAGAAAGGCGATCCTGAATCATAAACCGTGACGGTTCCGATACTTCTCTGTGCTCTGTCTCCTCCCCTTCCTGAAAATGCCATGGAGCCTCAGGGTTGCCTCTCCTTTCAAATCCTCAAATATGCAAACCCACTAACACACCTGAGGCTTAACATGACTGAGGCCTATATGTTAATAGAGCCTCAGGGTTGTTAGAATTTGCGCCAAATTTCCATTTTAACCAACACATCAGTTCATACTTCATAGCTAAATTACTCCCTGGAACGCTTTGCAGCCTGTTCCCAAAACAAAGAAGCAGAACTGAAGGTGTGGCTAAAGCCCTCTTATACTTGTACATTATGCCATCAGGGTAGTGCTTAATTTTATATACAAGCGTATACATATGACGGTCAACGGTGCTGGAGAGAATAGTTTTTATTGTCATTTACACTGTCAGAAAATTATAGCTAGCTCGCTTGTGAGATAGCAAGCAAGATAGCTAGCTAGGTATGTAGCTATTATTAGATTAGGTACAAGAATGATATAAAGTATTAAAAACACATCTTGCAGCCTGTTCCCATAACACGGAAACAGAATTAAAGGTGTGACTAAAACCCTCTTATACTTGTACATGTGGCATCGGGACAGTGCTTAATTTTATATATACGTTAACCATATAGAGTACACGTGATTGACTCTGTCAACAGTGCTGGAGAGAATAGTTTTGTTGTTGTTTACACTGTCAGAAAATTCTAGCTAGCTAGCTCGTGAGATAGCGAGATAGCTATCTAGGTAGGTGGATTGCTATTATTAGATTATGTACAAGACTGGTACAAAGTATTAAAAACACATCCTATGAAGTTATCTTTTAATACACTGTACTGTGTATATAGCACCAATAATAAAGATAATGCTAAATTCACTGGAAATGTTGAACTCGTTCATAATTGTGTACCCTGCAGAGTCTAAATTTAAAATCAACATTTCTCTGTGTGGCTTCTGCTGCTCATGAACATGACTTCCATTATTTAGCAGCAGCATGCCTGAATATATAGACAAAAAAACATGTTAGTATCACTATTTAACATTACCCGACATAACCCAAATAAAATCATCCATTTTATTCAATATGAATACAGGAACAGGGTGCTGGAGAGGTAAGCACAGGGACATGCTCGCTCTTATTAACAGTCTGTAACTAATTCATTAACGTCATTGTGTTATGTTGCGAAGCAACTAACATTTAATATATTCACCTTTAACTTGCTCATGATCATTTATGTATTGTTTGTCTTTTCAGTTTTCATTGCACGCTTGAGCGAACCAGTTTGACAACACTCCTTTTAACGCCCTTTGAAAAAGCCACCAAGACCCTCACGTTGCCCCCATACCACACTTCCACCACACCCTCTACTTACCACTCTGAGCTCAGAGAAAGTTTTTTTTGGGGTCTTTTTTAAACATACATACATACTGTGACACAAACCCTTCGTGGGTTTACCGAGCGATTTGCGAGGTTCTGCTGTCATCCCATAATACACATGAAGCAACGCTATCAAAGTTCTTGAGCGGGAGCAATAGTCTTGGATCAACTTTCGATTTTGATATCTGGTCGTGTCAGTTGTGGTACTTTACGAGATATTGTGAATACATGCCTGTATTTTGTGCCAGGGTGGCGGTTCGGATGCGGAGCGTACCAAGAAGAAAAAACGGGGGGACCGTTACTCCGTGCAAACTTCACTCATTGTGGCCGCTTTAAAGAAGATGCTCCCCATTGGCCTCAACATGTGCTCCCCTGCTGATCAAGAGTTAATCAACTTGGCCAAGATCCGATACTCTTTGGTAATTCAGTGAGACATGACTTCACAACTGGCTTTAAATCAAAATCAATTCAATTCTGCTGCTTTCTCCATAGAGAGATACCGATGAAGAAGTGAGAGAGTTCCTCCAGAATAATCTCCACCTGCAAGGAAAGGTTCTCATCCCAAGAGTATTCCAATGTACAGTGTTCCAATGTACCAATGTCCTAAATGTTGGACTTACTATGCTTTGTCCAGGTCGACAATCCGTCCATGCGCTGGCAGATGGCCCTCTATAAGGAAATGGCAGGAAAGGCCGAGGATGCTGATGCGCCAGAGAAAGTGGTCAAGAGAGTGCAGGAGGTCTCCGCCGTCCTCTATCATCTTGAAGTGGTGAGCCATTTCTTTCTTTCCTCCCAAAAATTGACTAAATCTACCGTTTTTTTCCAGTGTATAAGGCGCACCTGAGTATAAGGCGCACCGCTAATGAATTGTGTATTTTCAGACGTTTTCCATAAATGACTGAAAATGTTTTCCAAATATAATATATAAATATATACGTTTTCCAAATATAAGGTGCACCACATTAAAAGGAGTGTCTGAAACCCATGACAAAAATCAAGGCTTTTCTTTGGGAAATGCGGTCCATTTCATTTTGTTTTATTTTATTTTTTATTTTCCTACAGACGGAACATCCGTTTAAATCCAAAAAAATGGTGTGGCATAAATTGCTATCCAAGCAGAGACGCAGGGCTGTTGTTGCGTGCTTCAGGATGACACCGTTGTACAACATACCAAGGTAAAGATGTCTCCATCCACTTTTAATAATATATTTCATTTTTAAGCACCTTTCTTTTGACACTGTTTTAGGTCAATTTGCTTCTGCCAAGATTGATTACCAGCAATCAAATATCTTTCAAAACCCATTTCTATCAAAGTGATAAAAGAAAGACAAACAATTTGGATGTGTTTTACCATTGTAGGCACAGAGCTTCCAACATGTTCCTTGAGGGATATAAGCGTAACTGGCTTCACACGGAAGGTTACGCCTTTGAAGACAGAATGATAGATGACTTGTCTGTGAGTGTCAACTCATTTTTCGCCCCCCCCCCCCCCAATCCCTGTGGGTTTATTCAGTCGTTATTTCACTGTTTGTTACAGAAAGCGATGGAGCAGGAAGAAGGAGATGAAGAAGAGGAGAAAGAAACAAAACCGGATCCCCTCCACCAACTTATTTTGCATTTTAGTCGCACTGCTCTCACAGAAAAGAGGTTTGAGCGGTGAAATGTGGTCAAAACATCTCAGAAACTTTTGCAAGGCTAATTTTCTTCTGGCTTCTTCTTTTATTTCAGTAAACTAGACACAGATCACCTTTATATGGCATATGCCGATATTATGGCAAAAGTGAGTCCTTATAGACAACATTATTTTGAGTACAGACGCTCCCCTACTTATGTACATTTAAGTTACGAACAATGGTGCATACGAACATTTTGCGGGTATGTCGAAAAATGTTCGGACAGAGACGTTGTAAGTTATAATAATAATAATACATTTTATTTCAATGCGCTTTTCAAAACTCGCAAGGTCACTTTACAGTCACAGGATACATTTTTCTGTGGGTGAGCAGCGGCAGCCACACGCGCCAGAGACAGAAACTGCACAAAAACTCATTCATTTTACAGTTCTGAAGTAAATAATAATAATAATAATAATAAGAAGAAGAATGATGATAATAATAATACATTTAAGTTCTAAGCACAGAGACGTTGTAAGTTATAATAATAATAATAATAATATAATAATAATAATAATAATAATAATAATAATAATAATAATAATAATAATAATAACAATGATAATAATAATAATACATTTAATTTCTAAGCGCTTTTCAAAACTCTCAATGTAACTTTACAGTCACGAGATAAGTTTTTCTGTCGGTGAGCAGTGGCAGCCACATGCGCCAGAGTCATAAACTGCACAAAATTTTTACAGTTCTGAAGTTAATAATAATAATAATAATAATAATAACAATAATAATAATAATGAGCAGGTTCGTTCGCAGGTTAGGTTCATTCATTTAGTTCGTTTTTTTCCGAGTAGTGCTTCTTTCCGCCACTAATACCGACGTGAGGCGCCGTGAGAGCTGTCTCTCTCTAACATATGTAGTATTCTCTCCAGTTGTACATGTGCATATCTTTGTAGAACATAAATTTTCTTAAATGTTTATTTTTCACTACAAACCAATACATGTTTTTTATACAAGCCTTATACATACTTATATAAACCTTAAACATACTTATATAAGCCTTAAACATACATTCCATACAAAATGAAGCAACTTAAAAACAAATTCACCTTATGAACGACTGTTCGGAACATATCTTGTTCGTACGTTGGGCAGCGTCTGTATTTTCAGTGAGGAAAAAAATCAAATTGACATTTTTCTGATTTTTTTTTTGTGTGTGTCTTAGAGTTGCCATATTGATGAGGAAGAAGAAGGGGGAGAGGAAATGTTGGAAGAGGCTGAGGATGAGATGTCCTTTGAGGTGCGACAGTCAGAACTGGTAATGGGCGGCGAGGGGCTGGGAACCAGGAACACAATGGAGCGGTAGCTCTCGACGCATCGAGTGCTTTCATCATCACGACATCATTTCACCACCACCACCATCGTTCTCTCTGCTTCTGCTACGTCCTTTTCCTGTTTGTTTGTTTGTTTGTTTGTTTGTTTGTTGTGAGTCATTCATTTTGAGCTACTTCAGAAATTATGACAAATCCCCAATCCAGATGTTTACGCAGTGTCAGCACCGCTATCTTATCCAACAATTTGTCTCTTAAAACTCTAGAATGACACGGCGAAACAAGAACAACTTGAACGGTTTCGCTGGCAGTAGGACACCTATTCGATCTGGGTTGGGTCTAATTAGATACAATCTAAATTCATGTCAACACCAGTGGCGGGCCATGCATGTCAACCCTAGGCCTTCAGTAGTGCTACGTCTGAATCAATCCATGTGATATTACTACGCGTCCACTAGAGGATGCCGATAGCCAGGAAAGGACTTGAAGGAAATGCTAGAAATACTATCCTCTCATGAAACTGTTCGAATTTATACTATGAACGTGTGGATTGATGATAACCTCATAAAATTCCAATATTATATGATATTTTGGCTTGCTTCTATTCTTGAAAAGTCAGTCTTGAAAATGGCTTTAACAGTATATCTGCAACTAAATCCATTTCATCTCCTCCTTCAGCCATTGTGGGTTGACAAAACCGCTATCAAATCGACACAACAATATGTTTGCTTATGCAGCTCGCTACAGACACAATATGCTAGCTTTGGCCAGTATGCTCTTATCACTAGCGGCTAGTGATACTATTATTGGCTAGTGATTACCCAATTATGTGACTAGCCAATCATACTTTGCGAAAACCCTGACTTTGACCAGTGCCTTCCAGCAGGCCTTGGGTTGCCAACTAGAACTCTGATTGGTTAAAGCAACAGTTTTATCGCCATTGATTTTTATGCTCCAGGGCCTCCAGAACTGATTGTGAAGGCGTCCAGGTAGATTTCTGACACTGGTAACAATGATGGCTGAAATGTGATTGGTTAAATGCTTAAATACGAAAGCACACACTTGGAAGCGGCGCAACAGGGTAAAAGTAATAAAAGGAAACTGATTTTGAATTATTTAATAAGAATTCATGTGATTCAGATATTTCAGCAGAGAAGGCCTTGCAGGGCGTGACGCCACACCACTGGTCAACACCAATATTAACAGTACTAATAAGAATAATCATCATCTGTGTATTTTATTCATATTTTTAGAAGATATGATTAATTAATATTTTGGACATTTTAAGGCACAGTTAGATGTATATGTGCACTTGTGTAAAAACAAGTTGCGATTAAGCTATGTCTTTTCTGTCCCATTCTTCTCTCTGTGTCGCTCTTGTATTCCCCTCATTACCTCATGTAATCGCTCCCGCCTTTCTAACCTCCCATCTTTCTTAACTTGACTGCCTCTGATCAAGTGCCCCCCCTCCTCCCTCACATTCCCCCACTCACATAGCTTACTGACAGACTACAGAGCAGAAACGTTTAAAGAAGCTAAACATTCACGCACATAGCCAAGATCGGCGATAACGACGCATCGCACTCGCCGTAGTCAAGTACACGATGAAGGCGAAAGGTGTGTATAGCGTGACACATAGCGGGTAAAGCTCGGATAGGCCTACGCGGGTGGCGGGTGGTCGGGTTGGGTTTGTTGGTGCGGGCGGTTGGGAAGATGCGGATTTCTTCCACGCTGATTTGTGATATGTTGCTGAAGAATGTCTCTTCTGATTCAGAGATATTTATTCAATGGCCATTTTTGCCTCTGAAGTGCATATAATTGGCTATACTTGACGCTGTCTGACATTAAGTAGGTTTGTGCTGACTTTTGAGGTACGAATTGTAACCAAATTTGAAATCTCATACTACATCTCATATTTGATTGGTATCTGAACATGGAAAGCTAATTCTACCTGGATGTACACAAATAGACTCAATTGTTTCTGACAGTGTCGAAATTCATTTGAATTCGTTCACTGCTATTCACAAATGTATTCAGGAATTGAAAATAACGACACTCCCCTACTTACGAACATTCGAGTTACAAACAACGGTACATACGTTGTTTTTGTAGTAACTCTGTATTCTCTCCAGTTCTACATATACATATCTTTCTAGATCCTATATATTATTCAATGTTTATGTTTTTCCAGTACAAACCAATATATACAAAAACATACATTCCATACAAAATGTTCCACTGAAGCAACTTACGAACAAATTCACCTTACGAACGACCGTTCGGAAAATATTTTGTTGGTAAGTTGGGGTGCGTCTGTATGACCTAAAGCGCCATTCCCATTTTTTTTTCTGGTTTTCTTGATTTGTGCTTGACTGCCGATAAAGTGCTGGCCATGGCATCTGGCAATGTTGCTTCTTTCCCACAAGGGGGAAGCATTTCTCATTTTTTTTATAATAATAATAATAATAATAATAATAATAATAATAATAATACATTTCATTTATAAGCGCCTTTCAAAACGCTCAAGGTCACTTTACAGTCACAGGATATTTTTTTTTCTGTGGGTGAGCAGCGGAAGCCACACGCACCAGCGTTCACTCAACCAGGAAGTAACTCAAATACATTTTAAATATTTAAATACTTTTCCATGTTAGTGCTTAATTCCAGCTTCAGCTGTTCTTAAAGCGCTATATACTGTATTTATTGCATTGTATTTTGGGCAGTCACCCTCATTTCTAGCTCATATAACTCCAGACCCATATAATTCAGGAATTAACTCTTTTTTTCTGATGAAAAAAGAGAGTCTAAGGTTTCTTACGAGGCATTGAATGTCTATGTAGCCCTAAAACTCTATATTCTGTGGGTCCTGCAACTTCAGTGCAATCACAAAAACCCTGGCACGAGAGTGGACACATTTTTCCACGTCTGGCAGTGAATGAGTTAAAAAAATACAAATGAGCTCATCTGATTAGGATTAAAAGCGCATTCATGTAAAACGCCAAAGAAATATCTCTGATACAGAACCATTGCGGCTCTTGTCTGCATCACGCAGACAAAATCCGCAAGCTTCGTGGCTGCAAAGTTGGGCCGTTGCTGCTTCCTGTAGTCTAACGCTTGCTCCAGCCGGCAAACGTGAAGAAGTAGTGTTGTGACTCCACCACTAATGAAGTGTGAGAGTGTGAATATGTATGTGATGAATATGTTGAATAGACATTACCGACACCTTTTTATGTGTGCTCATGAATAAAATTAGGGGCTTTTTAAAATAAACTGGTAAGTCAATATTGCATAAATGACGCAATTGAGTGTTGTATGAATGTGAGTTTTAGCAAGAATCTAAATGGATAGAACGAATTCTACCTCTACCATTCAATGCCAATTCGAAATTAACCCCAGACTGAAAAATACGCAGTTGCATTACGGGGTTTTAGAATATGATATCTATCCATTTACATTCCAAATGTGTGAGGCTTCCACCTGGCGCATATTCATCATGTTGTCAACTGTAGGAGAAAGAAATGGAGAAACAAAGACTACTTTACCAGCAATCCAGGCTTCACAACCGTGGAGCTGCAGAGATGGTCCTGCAGATGATCAGCGCTTGCAAAGGTGGACCTTCTCTGCCGACGCTCCTTCATAGCACAGCACGTTGACGCCCTCACGGCGACTCTTTATGACGCCATATTTGCTTTGATAGGCGAGACGGGTCCAATGGTGTTGACAACCCTCAAACTAGGTATCTCCATTCTCAATGGTGGAAATAGTGAAGTTCAACGGGTAAGCCCTAAATTGCACTCGTCATGACATATTCGAATGAATACAAATGACAATGTTTTGTTCCACATTCCCAGAAAATGCTGGAGTACCTGAGAGATAAAAAGGATGTCGGTTTCTTTTTGAGTGTCCAAGCCTTGATGCAAACATGCAGGTTTGTTTGCGATTACTGAATAAAAAGTGCCATCATTTCATCGAGATGAAGATTGTGGGGGTTACATTGCTCACATTGTCCACAGTGTCCTGGACCTGAATGCTTTTGAGAGGCAGAACAAGGCCGAGGGTCTGGGCATGGTCTCAGAAGAGGGCACCAGTAAGTCTCTTTCTCCCCCATATTGCATTTTTTTGTCTATCTAGCTATCTAGCGATCCTGCAATCAAGCTCTAGCTACCCAGCTAGCATCCATCAATCCATCTACTTACTTATTTAGTTGTTTATTATTTTTTACAAAACAAGCCAAAAATGGGTTCATTTTGCAAAATAGTAAGGATTACTTACAAAAAATAGTATCTAGCTATCTAGCTATCAAGCTATCGAGCTAATGAGCTATCGAGCTATTGAGCTATTGAGCTATCGAGCTATCTAACTCCAGGTATCTAGCTAGCTATCCAGCTAGCATCCATCCATATACTTAATATTCAGATATTCATTTAATTATTTGTTTGTGAATTATTCTTGACAAAACAAGCCAAAAATTCACTTTGCAAAATAGTAAGGATTACTTACAAAGAAGAATATCTAGCTAGATAGCTATCGAGCCATTGAGCCATCGAGCTGTCTAGCTATCCAGCTATCCACCTAGCTATTCACCTAGCTATCCAGCTAGCATCCATCCATCCATCTACTTACTTATTTAGTTATTTATTTAGTCTCATCTCATCTCATTTTCCGTACCGCTTAATCCTCATTAGGGTCGCGGGAGTTGCTGGAGCCTATCTCACCTGTCTTCGGGCACGAGGCGGGGGACTCCCTGAATTGGTTGCCAGCCAATCGCAGGGCACACAAAGACGTACAACAGTCACTTTCACACTCACACCTAGGGACAATTTGGAGTGGTCAATCTGCCTGCCATGCATGTTTTTGGAGTGTGGGAGGAAACCGGAGGACCCGGAGAAAACCCACGCGGGTCCGGGGAGAACATGCAAACTCCACACAGGGAGGCCGGACCGGGACGCGAACCGGCGACCTCTGCACTGTGAAGCCGGTGTGCTAACCACTCGACTACCGGGCCGCCCTATTTATTTAGTTATTTATTTAATTATTTGTTTGTTTATTATCTTTTACAAAACTAGCCAAAAATTGGTTCATTTTGCAAAATAGTAAGGATTACTTTGGATTTGGAATATCTTTCTAGCTGTCTAGCTAGATAGCTATTTTTCCGCATCATGCCAATGAAGTGTTAGCCTTATTAAAATTATATCCAGTACGAACAAACAAATACCACAGCAAATGGAAATTCATTCGAATGAGGCAGAATTATGATTTACGTAACATGCTTAGCGGCATAAAAAAAATCGCAGCCGGCAAGTATCTCGGTGGAGATTCAATTCACATGATGCATAAGTTTACGCCGCAGGTCAAGCCCATAATCATCTTACGTTCACGGCGGGCGCATGATTATTTGATATGATCCCTCGACATTGTTAGAATTGATTTGTGCAACATTATCAAAATCGTTTTTACAATAATTTCAAGTATTTTCTTTCTCTGCTAGGCCTCACTTGGTGCAATTGACCTCTGAAATTTTGAGACTTTGTTTAAAACACCGCCAAGTACTTCAATGTTCTCTGCATATACAGTACATGGGTTTTACATGTACAATACAGTGATACCTCGGTTTACAAACCCCATGACTTACGAAGTCTTCGGTTTACGAACGTTAAATTTATGAAAATTTTACCTTGGCATACGAACTTTACCTTGGCATACGAAGTTTTTTCGTACACGGACCTGCCTCAGTGAGTGATGTGTCATTCGCGAACGAGCCCGTTCTTCTAATTTAAAGCAAATTCTTTACTTACAGACAGTGTAGGTGTTCAAATACCTGACATGTTTCCGTATGTCTCTGACGAAGGCGGACGTATACGCCGAAACATGTCAGGTATTTGAACACCTACACTGTCTGTAAGTAAAGAATCTGCTTTAAATTAGATATCAAGTAGACAGGATGAACTTAGTACAACGAGCCCGTTCTTCTAACAACAAAATGGCAGCCAATGGTATTTGTCCTCTATTCCCCGCCCCCAGTCTTCGGTTAAAGCAGTCTTCGGCAGACGACAGAGAGAGAGTGTGAAAATGTATTTCAACTTTGATAGTTCAAAGGCAGAGTGTAGACTGCAAGGTTAAAATATCCCATCAATCAGGCTCCACAAATAACCCGCACAAGCTATCTGTGCACTTGATGCAAAAAGCTATTAACCCAGCTAAACAGAACACAATTGATGAGGAACTAGATAAAATTATCGCAGAGAAAGCACCTCCAAGGGATCATTCCTCAAGATGGTAAAAGAAGAAGGCTACGTTTCTCATCAAGTGTTTAATGCTGAGGAAACCGGCCACTCCATTTCATCAAGCCATCAACGACCATCACAAAGGTAAATAAAACGACTTTATTATATAGTAAAGTTTATTTCTTTAATTATAATACCATAGCACATTAGTTATACATAAAATAGGGTATATTTTGTGTAGTTTTAAGGCTTAGAAAATTAGAAAATAGAACATTATGTTTTATGGGGACCTGGGAATGGATTATTCTCATTTTAATGGTTTCCTATGGGAAATTAATTTTTGGGATACACACTTTTCACCTTACACAGTCTGTCTGAGAACCAATTAAGTTCGTAAGCCAAGGTGTCACTGTATGTTTTTGCATAGTATATTTGCCACAGCGGTTGGCATTGAAACTGCAATGTGGCTTATCAAATCAACTTTTTATTCATTTTAGACGAGAAGGTCATGGCAGACGACGAATTCACCTGCGACCTCTTCCGCTTCTTGCAGCTGCTCTGCGAGGGTCACAATAACGGTGAGTGCGGAGAGATGGTTCCTAGTCGTGGTTGCGGCATTGTTAGCTGTTACTAAAATGACCCAGCGTCCTGTTTGCAGACTTTCAGAACTATTTAAGGACGCAGATAGGAAGCACAACAACCATTAACATCATCATCTGTACAGTCGATTACCTACTCAGGCTGCAGGTCTTCAAATCATTCTCGTTTGTCTTGTTTTTTTTCCAATCACCATAATCGATGACATGCTGTCTTTTTTATTTGAAGGAATCAATCAGTGACTTCTACTGGTACTACTCTGGCAAGGATATCATCGATGAGCCAGGAAAGAAAAATTTCTCTAAAGCAATGACAGTTGCCAAACAGATTTTTAACAGTCTAACTGAATATATTCAGGTAAAAAAAAACATGTTTACGTTTATTTTATTTTTTCATTTTTTTAATTGTATTTTTTATGTAATGTAATTAATTTATTTGTATTGTTTTTTTATATTTTTTATTGTATTTTATTTGTTTAATTATTTCATCTGCTTATTTATTTTATTTGATTATTTATTTTATTTATTTATTTATTTTGATCTTCTCTATTTATTTTTGTGTGTGTTTATTTATGTATTAATTTATGTATCTATGTATTTATTTATTTGTTTTGTTTGTTTATTTGTGTTTACTTTCTATCTATTTGAGTTACTTTAGGGTTGAGTGAATGCTGGCTCGTGTTGCTATCTATTAGCTATCTATCCAGCTAGCTAAATATTTGCTATCTATTAGCTATGTAGCGAGATAATAGTTATCTATTAGCTAGCTAGCTAACTTTCTATCTGAGTTACGTCCGGGTTAAGTGAACGCTGGCTCGTGTTGCTATCTATTAGCTAGCTATCTAGCTAGCTATATATTTGCTATTTATTAGCTATCTAGCTAGCTATTAGTTATCTATTAGCTAGCTAGCTAACTTTCTATCTATTTGAGTTATTCCGGGTTGAGTGAACGCTGGCGCATGTGGCTGCCGCTGCTCACCCACAGAAAAATCCAGTGACTGTAAAGTGACCTTGAGAGTTTTGAAAGGCGCTTATAAATTAAATGTATTATTATTATTTGTGTATTTATTTATGTATTTATTTAAAGAACCTCTGTCTTCTAAGGGCCCGTGCACTGGTAACCAGCAGTCCTTGGCCCACAGCAGGCTGTGGGATGCCATCGTGGGCTTCCTTCACGTCTTTGCTCACATGATGATGAAACTGGCTCAGGTATGCTCCTGTCACTTCAATTTCTATCAGATTTATCATGATCCTTGTTGCCTTCATGGCTTTTAGTCCACATGTCCCGAATGAGATCCAATACAAAAAAAATATGCTGCATTGAACTCATTCACTGCCGGACAATGTGCAAAAATGTGTTCACTCTGGTGCCAGGGTTTTTGTCATTGTCACTCAAATTCCAGGACCCGCAGAATATCGAGTTTTAGCACTACATCAACATTCAATGCAGCGTAAGAAACCTTAGACCACAGGTGTCAAAGTCAAGGCCCGCGGGCCAAATCCGGCCCGCCACATCATTTTTTTCGGCCCGCGAAAGCAAATCAAACTTGTTAAATTCCATGATGATTGCTAAAATCTGAGCCAAAATTTCATATTTTTGGATGTCAACCACAATAAGTCATTATTCTTGACTTCAGATTTGAAAACGAGTTATTCATTAATTTGCTGTGTGCTCTATATGTAATATTTGGATTGGATTGGATTGGATTTGCCTTTATTAGTCTCACAGTGGAGAAATTTACATTTCACAGCAGCAAAGTGAAGGGATTTAAACATTCTAATGGGTTCCCCAAATTCATAACGGCCCACGAGAGGAAACCATAACTACAATGTGGCCCGCGGCAAAAAATGACTTTGACACCCCTGCCTTAGACTCTTTTCTTTTATCAAACAAAATGAGTAAAGTCCTTTCGTTTAACTGCTTTGGTGTCAGCATTGTGGTGTGCATTCGGTTCACCATCACTCTCATGGCTGCTATAGGTCACATGAATATAACGCAGCCATTGTCAATATTAAGAAGCGTAACGTATATTTATGTAGCGTGATTCACTAACCTATTTACATTTTTATGATGCAAACAACAAACGGCATTTTGCACCGTGTTCCAAATGTTGTCAGAGATATTGGAATGACGACACGAAAATGTGCATTTCTATTTCTTCAAAAAATAAAATAAAAAAAGAGAAAGTCTAGAGTACTTTTTTTCCCATTTTCATTTCAAATCCGAATTCATACACACATTTTCTTGAGACTTTTGTGACAATGCCAGTACGCTATTTCATATGCTGTGTTGCATCAGTGATTCTCACCTTTAACGTCAACCAGTAAATTCAATAACTGAAATAATATTACAGATTAGCCTGTCGATTCTGGGGATTTTTTGTTTGTTTGTTTGTTGTTGAAGCAATTTTTTCCAACATTTTTTTCATGCACATGATTGTTGTGATTGTTTTAAGACTTTGAATATTTTATTGATTATTTAAAACGGTCTTCCACATGTTCAATGCAGGGTACAGTATGTATTCACTTTATTTATCGATTGATGTGTTTGTTATTTATTCCGCTTTGGTTTCACACACACCTCAGGCTGTTTTTTATACACCTGCTTTAAAAAAAAGTAGAATATTTTTCTTTATGGAATGTTGTATCTTGGGAAAATGTTTGAATTTCTACACAACTCAACTTGTAAACTTAAAACTTAGAAATGACACTAAAAGCTACGCCACACAATGTTATGAATTTGCCTGAAGGCAGACATGTTTTCACATGGCAAAATTGTCATGAGTTACAGGTTGGTTGACAGACATTTGATCTCATTCCTGAAATGTTTTCACGAAGTCAGAAATCAGAATAAATCAACTCTTACATAAAATCTGCCTTTCCCAAACATAGGGTTTACTGATAACACAACAGAGAATATTTAACATATTTTAAAGTTTGTCATGGGTTCACATAATTGTTTTTTGTTACATTGTCTGTAATTTTACAGTTTCATAAGATTTAAAACGCAAAATATCTTGGGTGCATACTAATGACTGGTTATCTTAAAAACACTTCAGGAACCCTCCTTGGATTATTATTCTTATTTTTTTTAATATTCTAACTAATTATGACCCTTTTTGAAGATGCTCTTCATTTGTGCTGTAATCAATCTATCTATCTATTTCTCTATCTAGCTATCTAGCTAACTAGCTGTCTACCTATCTAGCTAGGTAGCTAGCTAGCTACCTACCGATTTGTTTTTCTGTTTGTTTTGTTTGTTTGTTTATTTTTGTGGCGAATTTAACTCCACATGAGTGTAGCAAACATTTCACCAACGAGCCGTTTATTATAGTTCGCTGTAATAACTGCGGGGGATTCATACTTGTGTTTTCTGCTTCCCCACCTCCTTCCCAGTGGCTGCATCTCCGACAGTAATTCTGAATCCCTTATATGTTACAAAGCAATGTGGTCATCGTTATAATCCATTGGCTGTTTCTTTTGAATCTTTGCAGGATTCGAGTCAGATCGGTCTGCTCAAGGAGCTTCTGGACCTGCAGAAAGACATGGTGGTCATGTTGCTTTCGCTGTTGGAGGGTAAATTGTACAGATGTTTAAAGTCCCATGCTTATCGCATCTTGATTTTTGAAGAGACTTATGTTGTGTCGCTCAGGGAATGTGGTGAATGGTACCATCGCCCGTCAGATGGTGGACATGCTAGTAGAGTCATCCAGCAACGTGGAGATGATCTTAAAATTCTTTGACATGTTCCTCAAATTGAAAGACATCGTGGCTTCCGATGCCTTCCGAGATTACATCACAGACCCGCGAGGGCTAATCTCCAAGAAGGACTTCCAGAAGGCCATGGACAGCCAGAAGCAGTACACTCCTTCGGAGATCCAGTTCCTTCTGTCTTGCTCAGAAGCAGATGAAAACGATATGATCAACTATGAGGAATATGCCAATCGCTTCCAAGAGCCTGCCAAGGACATTGGCTTCAACATTGCCGTGTTGCTTACCAATCTGTCCGAGCACGTTCCTCACGACACTCGGCTGCAGAACTTCCTGGAACAAGCCGAGAGCGTTCTCAATTACTTCCGCCCCTTCCTGGGTCGTATTGAGATCATGGGTGCCAGTCGTAAGATCGAACGCATCTACTTTGAGATCAGCGAAGTCAACCGCAAACAATGGGAGATGCCTCAGGTCCGAGAGTCCAAGCGACAGTTCATCTTCGACGTCGTGAACGAAGGCGGCGAGTCCGAGAAGATGGAGATGTTTGTCAACTTTTGCGAGGACACCATCTTTGAGATGAATATCGCCTCACAGATTTCCGAGCAGGAGGAAGAGGAAAAGGGCGAGGAGGAGGATGAGCTCGAGGAAGCCGCAGGAGAAGGTGGAGCAGTAGCAGCCATCGGAGCAGGAGAAGAGGAAACCAATGGCGAGGAGGCGCCGCCCGAGTCCAGCTCGGCTTTTGCCGACTTCATAAACAGCATGTTGAGCTTCTTCAGCATTTTCACCTTCCGTAATCTCCGCCGGCAATATCGAAGAGTGAGGAAGATGACCGTGAAAGAGATTGTGGTTGCCCTGTCCACCTTCTTCTGGACGGTCCTCATGAGCATCCTACACTTCATCTACAACGTGTGCAAAGGCTTTTTCATGATAATCTGGCACGCCCTGTTTGGAGGCGGTTTAGTGGAAGGAGCTAAAAATATCACGGTGACTGAGATTTTGGCGAGTATGCCGGATCCAACACAGGACGATGTGCACGGCGATGGGCCCGGGGAACCCGGGATACGTGAAGAGCAAGAAACTGGAGGGGTTACGGAACCTGGAGACGCCGGGAGTGGAGAAGAAGAGGAGGAGGATACCCAGGAAAAGGAAGGGGGAAGGATACCAGGTATCGATGCTCCTGGTGGTCTCGGTGACATGGGGATCGAGGCAACGGTCGAGCCACCAACCCCTGAAGGGACACCTATAACCAAGAGGAAAATGGTCAGTGGGTCCATTTGTAAATGTAATGGCAAAGTGGTGTAAGGGTCCTTGCAACCTTCTGTGGTTTTCTTCTATCGCAGCAACCAGACGAGCCCGATGACAGCCAGAAACCTCCAGAGGCAGCACCTGTTGAGGAAGCGCCCCCAGAACCGGAGAAGGCCGAGTATAGCACTTCATTCTTTTTCCTCTGTGTTCATTTGGCACTGATCACTTTAAAATGGTTACATTTTCTGCACCAACTGTACAACTGTTATCCTATTTTATTCTACCACTGATAACTTTAGCTCCGTTTGATACTTTGCGCATTGTCTCACAGTTGTTCTTCAGAGATACCATTTGCATTAAGGAATGCCCTTCAATACTTATTTGTCATGTCATTGTTTATGATGATACTAATGCAATGTTCTCCCGAAGACAAATTCCTTTTGAGTTCTACATATACAATAAAGATGATTCTGAATAATTCAACAAACTATTTCAGTGTGGAAAATGGCGAAAAAACAGAGAAGGAATCTGAGAGTCATGCGAAAGTGGACGCTGATGAACCCAAGAAATCTGCAGTGAAAAAAGAAAAGAAGCCCAAGAAGAGAGGCGGATTCCAAATCTGGACCGAGCTAGAAACGCAGAGAAATAAATTTATGGTGAATTGCAAAGACTCCAATTTTATACATCTTCATTTTTCCCATTATAATAACAATAATATATCATTCTGTATATTTGCTTTTGTTCGATATTCATATTTTCCTCCATCTTCAATAGAACTACCTTTCCAGAAACTTCTACAACCTGCGATTTCTGGCTCTGTTCCTCGCCTTTGCATTGAACTTCATTCTGCTCTTCTACAAGGTGAGATAATTGTGACTACACATTATTGCTATGTGTCAGAGATGTTTGATTGGACACTGTGAACAAAGGCTCGAACACAGGAAGATTGTCTTTTACTGCCGGTAGGGGACGCAGCCATTCATGACCGGCGCCCAACCTCTGCAGCCCTCTGCCATGCTATTTATTGAGAGTATATGCAAATTTAAGTGGTACATTAGTAAAACACAGTCTTCTTGATTTGAATACCACAGCCCTGGACATCCCATGTTACATTTTAATGAGTTGTCATTCCACAAACTGATTTGTAACCTGGCTAATAAGCTCTTCCTGTGAAGGACTTTACGAAGTCCTAAATTCTGCCCAAGGCCAGATCTCCTACCTGAGGATGACAGTTTAACAGACTGTGTCTGTTCACCTCAGATTGAGCCCAATGCTCCAATTGTGGGCATTGCTTTCGGCCAACTAAGCATGTTTTTTTTTAAATATGACAACATCTATTCTGTCTTTTCTCTATCACTATGTAGTTTTCTAAAAGTAGTATAAATTAGTGTCTTCACGTCAAAATCATAATACTTTGACAATGTCCGTTTGGTACAAGGTATCTGAAAGCCCCCCAGAGGGCGAAGATATGGAAGGATCTGGGCTGGCGGAAGGAAGTGGGTTCTTCGAAGGTTCTGCTCTCTTCGAGGAATCCGGAGATGAGGGCGACGCTTCCGGAATGGGCGACGGGGATGAGGATGAAGAAGATGTGCCCCTCTTTTATTATTTAGAGGAGAGCACTGGCTACATGCAGCCTACGATGTCCTTCCTCGCCATTGTCCACACGCTCATATCCTTCATCTGCATCATCGGCTACAACTGCCTCAAAGTGGGTTGGAATTCATCGTCCATTTCATGCCGTGGGATTGACTCTCCATCACAAAATATTTGCAAATCAGATTCCTCTGGTGATCTTCAAACGTGAGAAAGAACTAGCAAGAAAGCTGGAGTTTGACGGCCTCTACATCACCGAACAGCCCGAGGATGAAGACATCAAGGGCCAATGGGATCGATTGGTCCTGAATACGGCGTAAGCAAAAGAAAAGCTTTCGTATCTCAAAAGACTCTGCTCAATCCGGTTTTTTTTTCATTCCAGATCTTTCCCCAACAACTACTGGGATAAGTTTGTGAAACGAAAGGTAAGTGGAGTGACTTAACTATTAACTCATTCACTGCCAAACGTGCAAAAATGTGTCCATTCCAGTGTCAGTGTTTTTGTCATTGTCACTCGAATTCCAGGACCTACAGAATATTGAGTTTTAGAATTACATAAACATTCAATGCAGCGTAAGAAACCTTAAGCTCTCTCCTTTCATCAGGAAAAAAAAGTTAATTCCTAAATTGTATGGGTTTGGAGTTATATGAGCTTGAAATGAGGGCAGCTGTCCAAAAGCCAATGGAATACATAAATATTGGTTTATATAGCGCTTTAACTAGCCAGCTATCTATTAGCTAGCTAGTTAGCTTTCTATGAGTGGGTTGAGTGAACGCTGGCGCGTGTGGCTGCCGCTACTCACCCACAGAAAAACTTATCCTGTGACTGTAAAGTGACCTTGACAGTTTTGAAAGGCGCTTATAAATTAAATTTATTATTAGTATATTATTTTTTACCAAAAGCTGAAGCTGGAACAAAGCGCTAACATGGACAAAAGGCGAATGGTACCGCCTCGTAGAAGGGGAAAAAACATTGCGAGAGGTCTGACCAGCACTTTATCGGCACCCAAATGAAACCCGAACAAATTCGGGAATGGCGCTCTCTGTCATATTTTCAATTCCTGAATAAATCCGGGAATGGCAGTGAATGAGTTAAAATACAAGACCAAATACATTGTTGCAATCCAATTTCTGCATTAAGGTTTTGGATAAATACGGAGATATTTACGGACGGGAACGAATAGCTGAACTCCTGGGTGTGGATTTAGCATCGCTGGATGTGAGTCAGCAGCACGAAAAGAAACAAGAGGAATCGGACACCTCAATGTTTGCCTGGTGGGAAAATCTAATGCATAGCATACTTGCAGATGGGACAATTAAAATTTTGATTATTTCTTTCTTTCTTTATTTATGATACAGGGCTACTGCCATCGACATGAAGTTCCAGATCTGGAAATTTGGTGTTGTCTTCACAGATGGCGTAAGCACAACGACCTTGTGCTACTGTGTTCCTATAGTGTGCACAAAACAAAGATGGTCACACCTCTACTCGTCGCCCAGGGCAAAAATTAAGCTTTTACCATTTTTTTACAGTAACCTTAACCGTAACCTAAAAGCTTTAAAAAATCGATGCAAAGGTTTGTTCAGCCGTTATCTGTACTTCTTTGAAGGTGTTGGACGTTTCGCTCCTCATCCGAAAAGCTTCGTCAGCGAACTAAAGTTGTGCTGCTAGCTCTCATATTGGTTTTTATATATACAGTAAAGTCTCGTTATATCGATATCGGATATATCGATAGTCCCGGTTATATCGATACTATTTCTATGCACGCACGGAGAAAATTACATGCAAACAGGGTCGGATATATCGATAGTCCCGGTTATATCGATATTTTTTCGGACTCCCTTGAATATCGATATAACGAGACTTTACTTTACTGTATATATATATATATATATATATATATATATATATATATATATATATATATATATATATATATATATATATATACACCTAAAGTTGCTAAAGTTGTGCTGGCCCTATATATATATATCCCTAATGGACAGAGGTGGCTGTGCCATATCTGATGAAAGAAGAGAGGTTTGGTGCCAGACCTCTGTCCATTCGGGATATATATATAGGGCCAGCACAACTTTAGCAACTTTAGGTTTCTGACGAAGCTTTTCAGATGAGGAGCGAAACGTCCGACACCTTCAAAGAAGTACAGATGACGGCTGAAGAAAGCTTTTCATCGATGGACCACTCCTAGTTTGTAGTATGATGCCACTCTGTAAATCCATCTCGGCCAGCCAACGCTCTTATTACTATTTTGTATTTTGTATTGTTTGCATCTCTTTTAGACCTTCCTCTACTTGTGTTGGTACACGATTATGTCCCTGCTTGGCCATTACAACAACTTCTTCTTCGCATGCCATTTGCTGGACATTGCCATGGGCGTCAAAACCCTACGCACCATTCTTTCCTCTGTGACCCATAACGGAAAACAGGTATTTAAAAAAATAAAAAATACTACTAAAAACTACTACTACTACTACTACTACTACTACTACTACTACTACTACTACTACTACCAATACGAATACAATACTAATACTACTACTACTACTACTAATACTAATAGTACTATTAGTATTAGTAGTAGTACTACTACTAATACTACTATTAGTACTACTATTGGTACTACTAATATTACTACTAATGCTAATACTACTGCGAATACTAATACTAATACTAATGCTGATGCTGATACTGATACTAATACCAGTACTGATACTAATAGTACTACTACTACTACTACTGTTACTACTACTATTACTACTGCTACTACTACTACTTTACTACTAATACTAGTACTAGTACTAATGCTAACATTAATATTACTACTACTAATACAAATACTAGTACTGCTGTTACTACTACTACTACTACTACTACTACTGATGCTGATACTGATACTAATACCAGTACTGATACTAATAGTACTACTACTACTACTACTGTTACTACTACTATTACTACTGCTACTACTACTACTTTACTACTAATACTAGTACTAGTACTAATGCTAACATTAATATTACTACTACTAATACAAATACTAGTACTGCTGTTACTACTACTACTACTACTACTACTACTACTACTACTACTATTACTACTAATACTACAACTACTACTACTACTCTACTACTACTGTTACTACTATTACTACTACTCCTATTACTACTACTGTTACTACTACTACTAATACTGCTACTAATACAACAACAACTACTGCTACTATTATTACTACTACTGCTACTACTACTATTACCACTACTGCTACTACTACTACTACTACTAATATTAATACTAATACTAATACTAATACTACTACTAATACTAATACTACTACTAATACTAATTCTAATACTACTACTAATACTATTAATACTACTATTAATACTACTATTAGTACTACTAATATTACTACTACTGCTAATACTAATACTAATACTAATACTAATACTAATACTAATACTAATACTAATAGCTGTACTCCATGTACTATGTTTCCCAAGACTCCATTTTGTATTTGAACCCATCTCCCTAGCTGATGATGACAGTGGGCCTGCTTGCCGTGGTGGTGTACCTGTACACGGTGGTGGCTTTCAACTTCTTCCGCAAGTTCTACAACAAGAGCGAAGACGAGGACGAACCCGATATGAAATGTGACGACATGATGACGGTGAGTCATTGAGACCCGACCTCAGCGACTGTCGTCGTCTCCTGAGACATATCTGTAAATATATATATATAAATATATATAAATATATTCGTTTTCTTCCTCTCGCTACAGTGCTACCTGTTCCATATGTACGTGGGCGTACGCGCCGGCGGAGGCATCGGAGATGAGATTGAAGATCCAGCCGGGGATGAATACGAGTTATACAGAGTGGTCTTTGACATAACTTTCTTCTTCTTTGTCATCGTCATCCTGCTGGCCATCATTCAGGGTAAACAACAGCATTGATGAACACATTCAGACATGTGCAAAAATGTGTACACTCCAGTGCCAGGGTTTTTGTCATCGTCACTCAAATTCTAGGACCCACAGAATATTGAGGTTTAGGATTGTATCAACATTCAATGCAGTGTTAGAAACCTTAGAATCACTCCTTTCATCAGAAAAAAAGTTCATTCCTAAATTATATGGGTCTAAAGTTATATGAACTTGAAATGAGGGCGGCTGTCCAAAATCCAATGCAATTCATGCATATTGGTTTATATAGTGCTTTAATCACAGTTGAAGCTGTAACAAAGCGCAAACGTGGAAAACAGGGAAATACTGCCCCTTCGTGGAAGGGAAAAACATTGCCAAAGGTCTGGCCAGCGCTTTATGGGCACCCAAGCATGAAAAAAAAACGAATAAATTCGGGTATGGCGCTCTACATCATATTTCCAATTCCCGAATAAATGCGGAAATGGCTGTGAATGAGCCAAGTTAGTACATGAAACTCTATCGGATGGTGTCAATCAAAAATTGAATTGTCAAACACCCTGTGACATTTTTTTTTATCCATAGGTTTGATCATTGACGCATTCGGAGAGCTCCGTGATCAACAGGAGCAGGTGAAAGAAGACATGGAGGTATGCTCATGAGCTCATATGACTTAGCGGTTTAGCGGCAATATCTCATCAACTTTGTGGTGTTTACCTCCAGACTAAATGTTTCATCTGCGGCATCGGGAGTGATTACTTTGATACGACGCCACACGGATTTGAGACTCACACGCTGGATGAGCACAACTTGGCTAATTACATGTGAGCGTGCGCAAGCTAACCGGCGTTCAAATACAATGACAACGATTTAAATGCGTGATCCTTTGCAGGTTCTTCTTAATGTATCTCATCAACAAAGATGAGACCGAGCACACTGGACAGGTGAGCTGCGTTCATGTTTTTTCCTTATGCCTTAGATTCTATATTTTTTGCCTTTTTGGTGATAGGCAGCAACTTTGTTATATAATTGTCATTCGTTTTTCTAGCTGGGGGTGCCGATAAAGCGCTGGTCAGACCTCTAGCTATATTTTTTAATAATAATAATAATAATTCAAAACTTTTCAACTGATGTCACCATAATTTTCCTTTTTTAAATCTCAAACACGAATATAGAAATTACATAACACTAATGTGTGGTATTTTATAATTTTTTTTTAGCTCAAAAATATTCCAGGGTTTTATCAGAGTTTTCCACAATACAATAATAAATATATTTTTCATAAATTACCAATCTTGTGTACTATTTCGGCTTTAAATGTTCCAAAAACTGTAAATGAAGTGTATTATTATTATTATTATTATTATTATTATTATTATTATTATTATTATTATTATTATTATTATTAGCATTAACATTATTATTATTAGCATTAACATTATTATTAGCATTAGCATTAACATTATTAGCATTAGCATTATTAGCATTATTGTCATTATTATTATTATTATTATTATTATTATTATTATTATTATTATTATTATTACCATTAGCATTAGCATCATTAGCATTTTTGTCATTATTAGCATTATTGTCATTATTATTATTATTATTATTATTATTATTCTAATCCTGGAATTTCTCTGATACATTTCTCTTGATACATTAGGAGTCATATGTGTGGAAAATGTACCAAGAGCGATGCTGGGACTTCTTCCCCGCTGGGGATTGCTTCCGAAAGCAATATGAAGATCAGCTTTCTTAATCGTGAGCTGCAATGCTTCGAGAACGTCTTTTAAATGTTGTGGATTATGTTGACATTTAATTTTTTTAAATGCTAGACTGGACGAATATGCAACATTTTAATTCAAACAGTTTGGATATTTTTTTTTGTAGCTGTCAGTATTTGTCTGTGTGTTGAATGTGTTTATGTAGAAAACGGCATCAAAGTGTGAACTTCAGTCCATTGGTTATTTATTCAAGTCCGCACGTCACGTTCGGATAGTATTTATTGGTTTTGAATCTAAATGACTTTTCTGTTTCTATGTAGAATATTTATTGATTTCTTGTCAAAAACACTGATCAAAATGGATTGTGACGATCTTTGGTTTGGTGTACTCAAATGCGGGTCCGTTCGGACAGCAACTCATTTGTACACAAATCAGTAACGGTCTAATAAAGGGAACGCTTTTTCATACAGTTTTGCTTTCGTCTTCATTGTGCAGTGGGTTATTCGCTACCCGGGAAAGATTTTGGACGATAACCGAGCCAAAAACAAAGGTTTACAGATTTGAGTCTTTCACAGCCAAAACAGAACTGTAATTATGTCATCTCAACACTGTAAATACGCACGCTCGCTGGCTGGCTACTTTGTGAGCGACAACTGCGATTTCTCATCAATTTCTCATGACATTCTAATATTGCTCTCTAATATTATTTTTTTTTTCACCAAAGCATGTTGGATTTGAGAAAGAGAGCGTCCGAAGGGCTTGCGGTCTGGGCTCCGCTTTCGCTTGTTCCATCAATGATTCTTGACCCATTGCTTGCATTGGCTCTGATTGGATTTGCCGTGGTGAGAAATGAAAAGCAGGGAGGCGGGGCACAGGCTTGTGCGTGCCGTTGCGACCGCCTCGGATGCAAAGTCCACATCCCAGCGGAATGAGGATTAAAGCATTAAAACTCACATTGAGCCTCATGTGCTTTGCGCCTGTCCTGCGCAGTCAGTCAGTCGGACAACATGAGCGTGTCGGGGATCCATCAAGGAACACTGAGGATGTATGGTGAGTGCAAAAATTTTTTTGGTACATTTTTGAGACTTTGTGACTATTTTTGTGGGGGTGAAGGGCAGTTTTGCAGCTCTTAGGGAATTTTATAATTATAAGTATACATGATTTTTTTCAGATTCCTCTCATTTATTCAACAAAATGAGTAGCTTGGCGCACAAATGCAACACACTCTTAAAGGACAACCGACGCCATTTTTTTGTTTCCTAACTGACATCCGAAAAACGTTTTATAGCATCTAAAATACCCAAAACACGCAGGCTGATATTTTTAGTCAAATGAAAAACACCAATAAAAATGAGTTAAAGTGTCCCGCCCCCTTGTTCGTGATGTCACGCCAGGAGGTCTTGCCTTGCTCTAGAATCAAAACAATGGGTTAAGATTCGGAGAAGATTCTTTCTTGTTACTCATCCAGTTATGAATATGATTCAAATAGTTCTGAAGAGGAAAGCATAAACGTTTGCAATTGATTAAAGAAGTCCTCCCGGACCAATTCGAGCCGTCAGGACTCCAATGTATCTTCCCAGAAAATGCACAAGATGGCACCCAAGCTCCGTTGGAAATGGGCCGATTTGTCTGCTGGGAATTTGTGTCAACTAGTATCAAATAGCAGTCTTGGTGCAACACACAACAATTCACCATCGCGTTATTTATGTTTTCCTTTTAATTTTGCCACCAACACGAAGTTTTCAGACCAAACAAAGTACCACAAAATGCATTGTGTGTCGCTTTCTCGGTCAGGGGCGTTCCTTCAGTGACGTAACGTACGGACTCGTCATCAACTCGAAAACAAGACTTCCTCAATATTTAGTTGCGAGTCGTAAAACGCAAAATATAGTTAGTTATATGCAGTGGAATCTTTGTAAAATAGGCTCAGTAGAAGTCATTTCAAGTGATTTTACAAATTATGGACATAACTTGTCCGAAGGGCGTCGGTTATCCTTTAAAAGTCATGTCTTTGCATGATAATGAACACTTTTATGAGACTGCAGTTTTTGCGTTTTAATCAGCCAGTTGTTGGGAATTTTTTTGTAATATTCATTAAGAGCAATATGTTTGTTCCTGTCTGCGCCATGCTCATCCAGATGTGAGGGTGTGATTTTGATCGAGGCACACACTTATTTTTATGCTGTGATTGGTGCAGTGCGTTGATCCGCCAAACATCTGACTGCCTCTAATCTCTTGACAGTGTGTTCATGCCGTAATGCAGCAGCTCTTCATGATTCTATCCCCTGTACGAGCGTCTCTCAATATATAGCTGAAGAATTTATTATATAGATGGATAGAATGGATTGGATTTACCTTTGTAGTCTCACAGTGGAGAAATTTACATTTCACATCAGCAAAGTTATGAAAGGAAGATTAAAGGAAAGAAAGACGTCGAAATACAAAATGCAGGAGCTACTCGAAAGGCAGCCACTCTTGTGGCGTCATCTTGAAGTCAAAAGAACAAAAAAAACAACTGGAAAAAGAGGCATAGATAGGTATCGATGTATAGATAGGAATGGATTTTTGCAAGTAATCCTTCCTATTTTGCAAAATGGTCTGATTTTGGCTTGTTTTGTAAAAAATAATAAACTGACTATAAACAAATAAATAAATAAATAGATGGATGATAGCTAGCCAGCTAGAGGGATGATAGCTAGCCAGCTAGATGGATGATAGCCAGCTAGCTAGCTGGATGATAGCCAGCTAGCTAGATGGATGATAGCCAGCTAGCTAGATGGATGATAGCTAGCTAGCTAGATGGATCATAGCCAGCTAGCTTGCTACATGGATGGATGATAGCTCGCTACATGCATGGATGATAGCTAGCTAACTAGATGGAAGGATGATAGCTAGCTAGCTAGCTACATGGATGATAGGTAGCTCGCTACATGGATAGATGATAGCTAGCTACATGCATTGATGATAGCCAGCTAGCTAGATGAAAGGATGATAGCTAGCTAGCCAGATGGGTGATAGATAGATAGATAGATAGATAGATAGATAGATAGATAGATAGATAGATAGATAGATAGATAGATAGCAATACCAACCCCTTCCCCGCCCCACAAACACGCACACACCGACTGTATTTTTTTTACGGCTGGATATGAGGGCGGGGGGATTTTGACAGATTCAGTTTTCCCGGGTGTCTTTAAAAGTCCACTTTTGAACAGTTGAAACTAAGACCAGAATTTAATGCCCCCTTTCCTGCCAAGGTGGATTTCTTTTCAAACAATGGAAGAAGAGGTTCTTACTCCTAACAGCTGAAGGCAGCCTGCTCGTGTGTCACCATGCGTCAGCTCCACCTGACCAGCTGGTCCTCTTGCAAAGCAGCTGCGAGTCCATCGTGGAGGGCAAGGAGATCCTCGACCTGCCAAAATTACCAGCCGGAGGGAGCCGAGATTGCTGCTTCGCCCTCATATTAACGCACAATAAATACCTCCTCCTTTTGACCGACACCCCCGCTGACTGCAGGTCTGACATGAAAGCATAATTTTGGAAAGCTGCATAAAGTATTTGTAAGAATGCTGTCGCTTGTCTAAATGTTTCTTCTTAATATTTTGTTAAAGCTAAGATTAACGATGAGATGCCCTTGGTTGCTGTGAACATCAACTATTACTGTCACGGTTTTCAAGGTGGTGATGGCGGGTGCGGATCTCAAAAAGCAGGCAGGAGGGAGCAGGAGGTTGTGTTTGATAAATTGTATTAAAATAAAGTCAGCAGGAACAAAAAAAAACATCAACATCTTCTGAACGGAAAAAAGTATCAAAGTATCAAAAGAAAATCAAGATTAAAAGTCCGCCAAGATTAAACAAACACATGCACCGCACACAATGCATCAAATTGCATACAACAGCATGCCATGCGTTCAACAATTACCCGACACCGAATGGTTGTGCCGGGAGTCATTTTAAGTGTCACTGATTGTAACGACCAGCACCTGTGCAGGCGGGGCCGACAGTGCCACCCGTTGGTCACCAACCAGATCATGACAATTACAACTACCAATCGCAACCACCAGACGGCGTAGTTTCGCTCTAGTGTAACATGAATGGATGGATGTATATTATGGATGCACTCTAGGTGTTCCTTGTATCCACTACAATATACAGTGAGACCTCAACTTACGAACTTAATTGGTTTTCAGGCAGAGTGTGTAAGGCGAAAAGTGTGTATCTAAAAAAAAAAAAAAAAAATCCCATAGGAAACCATTAAAATGGGAATAATCCGTTCCCGGGTTTCCATATAATATACTTTTCAACTAAATAAGCCTTAAAACTACGCACAACATACCTTATTATATGTATAATAAATGTGCTATTGTATTGTAATGAAAGAAATACACTCCATTGTATCATAAAGTCACTTTGTTTACATTTGTGATGGTCATTTATGGCTTGATGGAATGGCGTTGGAGGTCGAAGGTCAAAGGGAATTGCTGTTTGGAAAGAGAGGCGCATTACATAAGGACTGTAATTAAAGAAATAAACTGTGCTGTAAAATAAAGTTTTATTTACCTTTTGATGGTCGTTGATGGCTTATGGAAGGAGAGTCACCTTCCATAAGGACTGTTGCTAACTTAACCTGTTCGGTCGTGAGCTTCCGCCGAAGATCACCCCGCCAGCCGTGGTGGGTGTGTATTATGAAAATAGTGCTTATTATAAGGTTTAATTTTCAGAAATTTGATGTTTGTAAGACGAAAAGTTTGTAAGATAAGGTGTTTGTAAGTTGAAGTCTCACTGTATCAACCATCTTTATCATCCTAAACTTTTAAATGAATTTTAACAAGTATTTAAATCACAATTAACATGACCTCTTTTTGAGATGTAACAAAATACTGCTATTTTTTCTCCCTTTACAGTCAGTGGCTGAATGTGCTGAAAAAGGTGAAAGAGGTAAGTCGGAAGCATTCCAATAACAGCCACAAGTGGTGCGGTAGCTGAGTAAATGTTATTTATCCGATGGTATTTCGCAAGAGACGTTATCGAAAAGGCACGTGACACAATCGGCAAGTCAAACAAGAATGATTCTCTTCACACATGATGAGAAATTACAATAGAAGGGGTTGAGCAGCCAAAGAAGATATGTGGCATAACAACGCCCATAGCAGTAGCCATAGTAGCATAGATTTTATTATTCTAAATATCCAGTACATTATTTGCGTTTATGCACTCCTACCATGTCTCTAAATTTAAATCGTGTGTGTGTGTGTGTGTGTGTGTGTGTGTGTGTGTGTGTGTGTGTGTGTGTGTGTGTGTGTGTGTGTGTGTGTGTGTGTGTGTGTGTGTGTGTGTGTGTGTGTGTGTGTGTGTGTGTGTGTGTGTGTGTGTGTGTGTGTGTGTGTGTGTGTGTGTGTGTGTGCGTGCGTGCGTGCGCGTGTGTGTGTGTGTGTTTTTTCTCTCAGAGTGTCTCATCACCTCCCGGTCTTTGCAAGCGACATCAGGTGCCGCCGCTCTGCATTGCCCTAAAAGACCTCGTCCCAGACCAGATCGGGGACAAAGATCCACCGACTCCGCCGATTTGTAATGGAGAAGCTCCTTCTCCGGGGCCTCAGAACAGCTCTCCAAAGGATAAAGGTCATCTTGACTTCAATGAAACAGCTTGAAATTTTAGTAGTTGATTGACAGGTAACAGTAGAGTGGGTGGGGTTACCATGTGCATCATTCAAATTTGGGAAATTTAACACCGCTCCTCTATTGTTTAAATTTAAAAGACATGTTTATTTTCGCTTGACACACTCCAAAATAACCTAACTTGGGAGGATTTGCTAACAACGCTGGGTTATATATGCCCACCATAGACAAGTAAGGATTTATTCCTGCACATTAGGTCCACATAACAAGCCAAAAAAGTATCCATATTGCTTAATTAAAGCTACCAAAAATGGTCAGCATGTTATCAGTATGGCTGTGGTTATAAATAATTT